>NW_013952451.1:748296-764886 GCF_001266775.1 Austrofundulus limnaeus
ATAAGATGTTTAATACTATATGATGGAGCTTATAATTTTTAAACAAAAAGTTTAAAACTATCACACTGAAGGGGACATTTTATTTACACGCAAAGCATTCTGGGTAAATGATGACGTGGATAGGTCCTCAGTGTGAGCGAGCTATATAAACCCTGAAGGTTAATCTTGCTGAACATCCTACAGTATTTTTACAGTCTTCATTTTACAGTTAAAACATATGTTTATTAAATAAAATCTAATGTTACAACTAATCATGGATCCCTTTAAATAGTAGTAGATATTAAAACTGAAAAAGCACAGATACAGTATTCAAATAATGCCTGTTTTGCAGGTATAGAAGAGGTATACTTGGCTCCGAGGTGCTTGGCCAGATCCACCAAAGACTCCCTCTCTGCTCCGGTGAACTGGCTGACTGAGAGGATGCAATCTTTGAGAGGAAAATGCCCCTCCCTCACAGGAACAGGGGTGTACAAGGGGTTAGAGGACGGCTCCAAAAGGCATTCTTTCTCCACACACATGGCCTGAAATCAAAAAAGAAAATTCTAAGTATGTTGCCTCAATGTCACACCAACCCTTTTTTTTTAACAAAAGTGGTCCTACCAGCCAGGTGTCAGTGACGACCTCATCCACCGTGGCCTCCACTGGGCAGCCCAACAGAGGAACCACGGCGTAGTCGGCCACCACTCGAGTGCTGCCCGTCAGCACCTTTCCTCCCTGTTGAATCGCCAGCATCGAGAGCTGTGCCTCGGCTTCAGCACCAAAACCCACGAGGAGGAACGTTTTGCCAGAAAACAGGGTTTCCTGCAGGGCTGAGTCTTGTTCTGGTCCTCTGGTGTGGTCGGGTGCCCAGGACTCGGTTTGTGGCTCTGCAGCTGCGCTGATGGACTTCCTGCTGTGGCTTTCAGCTGCTGGTGGTGGCATATCGACTTAAAGATAAAAAAACACAAGATATATTTTTAAACTCCACTGAAATATTATATATCATTCTGGGGATTATACAGAGGCAGGARCGACAGACTCTTACCCACTGTAGGGTCATCATCCATGTACTGTGAGAGGAGATCTTCCTCTGCTGTCTTTCCTCTGGGAGTTCTCGGGCTGGAAACGAGTGGACCGGCTGAGGGTCGGGACTTCAGAGGGTGAGGAGCCAGCGTGGATGCAGCGGCTGCAGCGGGAGGAAGGCAGTGAGGGTGGAGGTATCCTTCTTCTGGGAGTAGGCTGCCTTTGGAGATGCTGTCCAGCAGCCACTGCACCGTCACTACATGGGGCCTGAGGGGTCACATGCACMCAAACCATCAGTGACAAACAATAAACCAAACAAAACTGGACCTCTACTCTGTGGTTTAAGGTGTCCCGCTTCCCACCTCGTGAGTTTTCTCAACTCAAAACTGGAGAGAGTGGAGTTTCATGCTTCAAACTGCGTGAGGTGCTCTGTTGTGCAGCTGCATTCATAATCTCACTCCCCTCCCATTGGGAGATTTTTTAAAGACAGATTTAGAGATTATTTTTTTTAATTGAGGCTTTTATCTAAAGTGAAATCGTGTTTATCTTTTAATGACTTTGAACGGGTCGTTCACGTTTTTATTACATCCCAACTGGAACTCTCTGTGCGTTGGCTGATCTCTCATGACTGCAATTAGTTCAAAACACTGCAGCTCATATTTTAGCACAAACAAAAAAGTGTGAACATCACTCCTTGTTTGTTTTATAATGGAGTATAACGTTTTACTGATGACCCATAAGGTCCTGAATAGATGCATGAGACATTTGACATCCTGCTTTCTTATGGCCCCGTGGAAACCATACTAAAAGTGAACGTACGGCCAAAAGGCGGAAATGGCGTACGCCAAAAAAATWCAGATTTATAAAACAATGCGTACGCGTTTCTGCGCACCTTTCCTTTATAAATCACAGCYGCACGTCAGAGTTTGCGCACGAGGTCCCGCCTCAGGTTCTACCCTCTACACGCCCACATTCAACCATAAACAGTCAATGTAAAGTACATCATGAATGTTTAGATGTATTTAAATCAGTTGGCTGATCAATGCCAACAAAAGTGATTGGTTCAGACACGCTCCGTCATGTGTCTGGAGGATGACAGGTGCTGACTGACAGCTGCTCACGTGAACAGATTGTCTGTAATTGACACAGATTTTCCCTCATTTTGCTTTAGAGTAATCTAACAATTTTTATTAAAAAAAAAAAAACAACCTCAGCTTCAAATTAATTTTCCATCAGAGCCTGCAGGATGATAAAAGCAATAAAAATTAAATTAAATAAGTCAGATAAAATTAGAAATAAGTCCACCGCTCTTCTCCTTGTCCTCTCCCCCTCCTGCCTGCTCTGTTATCCGCAGCAGACACGTTATCCGTGACAAACACGGACTGTAAACGTGAAGGTTTAACATTCACACTGGCGAGGTGGATGCGCCCTGCGCGTGTATCCAAAGCTTTTGCTGTCCTGCTGCTCTTGTCGTGGACGGGTCTGTGGGTCAGGGAGGGGTCTGTGGGTCAGGGTCGTCTGAGGAGGAAGCAGATGAATGGAGTTGCACACGGGAACTTTTATTTAAGATTTAAGTTTTTTTATTTCAAAGGTCCTCATGGCTCAGCAGCAGAAGCATAAATATTACTGTTAAGAAAGCTGATGATAAAGTTGAATAAAAATCTAAGTCTGATGAAGGTAAATTAAATATCTGACAGTGATCATTACACAGTGTGGCTATAATTCTTCACTTCACCATCTGTGTCGCAGTTTCACGTCTCCAAAATGAGCGTATGCATGGGTCAGAGCTGGCGTGAGGCACCGCATATTTTCATGTCAAGTTTGGATTTTATAAATCACAACCTTAGCGTAAAAAGTGGCGTACGCAAGTTTCTGGGCTCAAATTGTGCATACGCCAGTTATATAAATCCGACCCCAGATCCCTTAGACCCAGTTTAAAGCATCCCTTAGATTTCCGTCCCATAGCTTTAACATCATTAGTAATGAAGGCATTTGAAAGGATTATTAAAAAAGGAACTATTGCTTCAAGTCGAGAAATACCTGGATCTGATGCAGTGTGCATATAGAACAGACGGGTGTGGAAGATGCTATCATCACTCTGTTGAATTTACTACATAAACATCTGGAAGACTCTAAGACTCATGCAAGACTCCTGTTTGTGGACTTCTCATCTGCCTTTACAATAAAACCTCTAAATTTGCTACATAAACTTTTAACTCAGTTTAGCATTGGTCCTGGTTTAGCAGCCTCGATTTTGGACTTTTTAATGCACAGACCCCAGCAGGTGAAAGTAAACAATCATTTATCTACATCTCTTCTTTCTTCTAAGGGTTCTCCACAGGGCTGTGTATTGTCCCCCCTCCTGTTTGCCCTCTATACTAATGACTGTAGAAGCATCTATCCAAACAGACACATCCTGAAATTTGCTGATGACACAGTGATCGTTAGTTTGTTGCAGGATGTGGAAGACGTTATTAACGTTATTAGACAAAATTATTAATGACTTTGTTCAGTGGTGCGTTCTCCTCAGCCTCCATCCTCAGTATTTATTAACAACACAGAAATTGAGTCTGTTGCAAGCTACAAATACCTGGGATCAATAATTGATAAGTTAGCTTTTGATTTGAACACTGATTTTATCTGCAAAAAAGGGACAGCAAAGTCTATACCTTTTAAGGAAGTTGAACTCTTTTAGTGTAAACAGAAGAATCATGAGCCTTTTTATCAGCCTTTTATTGAATCTGTTTTAACTTTTTTCTATAGTTGCTTGGTTTGGAAATCTAAGTGTTCAGAACAAAAACTGCTTAAACAAAATTGTTTTTGCGGCAAACAAAATTATCAGGGTAACCCAATCCCTCCTTAATGATATTTTTATTTGTCGTGTTGCCCAAAAAGCAAGGCTTATCCTACACTGCTCAGAACACCCTTTAAACACGAAAATYCTGCTTCTTCCCTCCAGCCGGAGGTTCAGGCTTCCCAGGATTAAAAGTAACAGATGGAAGAACTCCTTTGTACCCACTGCAATCAGACCTCTAAACTCGTAGTTTTAAATTTTCTGAACTTGTAGTTTTTAAATCTTATCTATAAAATTTACGGATGGCTGCTTTTTTATGTTTGTATGCTTTCCACTTGTCTAAGTTAGGAATCCCTGGCTGCAAAAACGGAGGTTTAGATTTTCCAGGATAAGAGATGGTAGAACTCCTTTGTACCCAGAGTAATCAGATGTTTYAATTTCTAAATTTATAGTTTTAAAATTTATTTAAACCTTTATAAATTGCTGCTTGTATGCTTCAACATTGTCTATGTATTATATGTTGTGTTTGTTTGTATGTTGGAAATGCCTGGCTGCAAATCAAATTTCCCTCTTTGGGGGGGCAATAAAGGTAGTGAACTGAACTGAACTGATTCAATCATCATATGCTTTTGGTTTCTAATGCAAACACTTCAATTAACTCTAACTTGACACAAATTGATGTTTGGTGAAAACTTGAAATCCAGTAATTTAAAAACTGTAATGATTCAAAAAGTCAAAATATTRCCCATCTTCAACCAAACATATAATTCTAGTAAACGCACACAAAATATGATTCTCTTTAGTTCAAACCTATGAGTGGCTTTGGAGAGAAAATGTTGCAGCTCCTGGTCCAGCTCTCCCATCACCACATGAGTGAGTTCCTCACTGGGCTGGTTGAAGCGCAGACCTCCTGCAGCGTTTACAAGTCGCCGCAGCTTCTCCAGCTTCTTCGCCGAGAGACCACATAAACACAGCTGCGCAACAACAACAAAAAAAACTCTAAATGATAAGAACAATCGTTTTTACAGCAATATGGACRGTAAATGTTGGAAACAGTGAACTCGTTTACCTTACAGCCGTCTAAAACATCATCTTTTGGGCAAACGGTGAGATCCAGATTGTCGATGGGGTCTGGCGTCTCCACACGGCTCATGGTCGTATTWGTGAGGGCGGTGTCATTTACTCCCATGTTAATGCTGACAGAAATGTTGCTCAGGCCCAACAGAGATGGACCATCTACAGACAAAATATTTAAAAAATCTCTTAAGTTACTCAGCATTGTGATAAAAGCCTGTAAGCTGTGAAAAAAAGACACATGCTACGTTCGCAGCTTACCTTGCCTCTTGCTGGTGTTGGTGGGGGTGGACGTGTGCTGCCTCGTGTTTTTTGACGCCTTGCGCGCCACAGTGTACCTGCTTTCATCCTGACAGAATCCCTTCTCTATGCTGTCAAAAAGCCAGTGTAGAGACACACAGTACACATTCCACTTCACGGCGCACTCGTACTTCTGGCCTGCAACATGATGAATCCTCTCAGAGCAAGCCATTAAATAACACAGCTAAAATAAAAGAGTTTGTTCTACTATTGACTTTAATGTAACAGTTTATTTTTTATTGGAACAAAATATTAACCAGTTTCTCAACATGGTTAGAGACTGACCTGTTGGTTCACTGACTATAAGATGTGTGCACTCATTCATTTTGAGCTGGCCGGTGTATTTGGCTCCGTGCTGCTCGCAGAGTCTTTGCACCTCTTTGCGTTCTGTGCTGGAGAGGCCCGTCACACAAACAGTACAGCCAAGCAACACGGGGCACAGATAGTCCTCCACGGGCAAGTCTGTGTACCTGAAAAGACTGAAAAAAGGTGGAGTCTTTTCACCCTTAAAATGTATTATTTTTATTTGCTGTAATAACTTGGGTTTACATTAGTAATTTACACGGCAAAGGTTAGCGTGTGGGTATTTAATGTTCAGCCGTAATATTTTTCCCAAGCAACTGAAAACATTGTGCATCATTTCCTTCAGTGAAGCAACCAGGTGCACTGAACTGCGTACCTGTCTTGTGATTTCTCCCAGCAAGCTTTGACCCATGTGGGCAGCAAGATGGGTTTACCCAGGCTGGCAGCCACCAGGTATTTTTTGCTTCCTACTTCTCCTGCAATCAGGTGGGTGACAGACACATTAAGATCAAGATAGACTCGTCCACCCATGAGTTGCACCAAATCCATCACCTCTGCCTGCAGAAACAAACACACATGTAAGCATGTATGCTTATCGCATTGCCTCGTGATTTATCCTTGTGACATTTCCTAGATCTATGATTAGTAAGAATCGAGTCTTTAGGACTAACCCGTGCTGCTTTGTCCAGGCTAGTGCAGGAAATGGTTATATCAGCCATCGCCATATTATACACAGGTTTCTCTGCTTTGGGGACACAACGCTGATTCTGGAGGCAGTACAACACCACCAGTGGGCTCACTATTCTGCAGCCAAGCTGAGACACAATTTAAAACAATGAGAAGTGTTAATCGCAAACAATTATAATTAGGGGTGTCCCAATCCAATATTGATATCGGTCCGATATCAGCCAAAAAATGAGTATCGGATTTTATCRSHCTGCATAAAAAATGTCCGATATAAGCGCTCCGATATTAGCAGTCCGTTCCAGCAGTTCACGGACTCCGCTCCAGTGTTTCTATCCAGCAGATCCAGCATGTAGCGCTCACGTGATCACAACAACATACTGCGCGAACAAGTTAGCAAGAATATCGGCAGCAGAACTTTCTATTTTCATCAGAAACAGAGTTGCAGCTAAGTGYAAAGTTGTCACGCACAAGTTTTCCGAGGGGGAACACAGAACCGTGAACGTTTTAAACCGGAGTGACAACCACTCTCCACCCTGGCAGCAGCTTTGCGGTTTGGCTCGTTCAGCCTCAGTCCAGTGACCGCRCACAGCCGCGCTGTTTCAGAACCTCCTCTCTGGTCCGGTCGGTGGTTCTAAGCTGGCAGAAGCRAGGACAGCACGCTTACAGTTTTGACATCCCGTGGATTAGCTCTGGGTCGATGGACAGAAGAAAGGAGAGCGCAGCTTTTGTTTTGAAATATGAGCGCGACATGACAAGAGCAGTGATAAAAACTGYTCCCTGCAGGAGMGAGAGGCTGATCTCCACATGATGCTCAGAAAATGCAGCCGTAAGAAAGGTCACTATCAATTTAAATAACTGACTAATTCTTACTATTTATTTTTGCTCTTGTTATTAGAGTGATGTTTAATCTGTTTACACACTTGTTTGAGTGAAGATTAAGYGCAATGATCACGTTGTTTTAGCTACAGTCAGTAAAATTGGAGCTGTGGACTCTTAACTTTGAACAGACAATAATGTGGGGTTTTGTTTTGTCCCCACCTTCAGTTTTTTCCACCATAAAGCAGCACCAGGCTGACAGGTAGTAAAACAATAACTGAAGTGATTTTGAATTGTTATTTTATACTTTAAAAGAACATTTTGTTTTTTATTATGTTTTATTTTTCAGGGTATTATAATTTATTATATTAAATTGTATAATGTTCTTGAGTTTAAAAGGTATGTGATCCATTGGTTAAAAATAAATGGGTCAGTTTTTCTCATACCTACACTTTTTCACTGTTTGACTTGATCAAGACTTTTCTAAGATTTTACACTACAAAATAGGTAAAAGTGTGTGACTTGTACTCTTATGGTAACGGGTCAATATCGGTATCGGACAATTCTCAAAGTTGTAATATCGGTATCGTATCGGAAGTGAAAAAGTGGTATCGGGACATCCCTAATTATAATAATTCCAATTATTATGAATTTTGGTGTGACAAAACTGACTCTGACCTTCTTGCAGTGCAGGAAAGCTGAAGAGGTGAAGCTACTGAACACAAACAGAGACTTGTCCTTCTGCTCCATCTGTAACACATCTTCCTCCTTGATGTTTTTTATAAACTTTTCAGACTGCAGCTCCAAAATGGCCTGTAGAAATGTGACACAAATGTAAGGCCTAAAGAAATAAAAACTTTAACATGAATAAACATTTAGCCAGTCGTTTACCTCATATGCTTTGACAGCATACTCTGTTTGTGAACCTCCACTTTCCACAAATTTCACAATAAAGGCTTCCTTGTCTTCTTTACACATGTTGAACTAGAAGAATAAGAGAGAAGACAACATGCGTGCAATGTCTCTTCAGCAATATCCACAAAATACAGTATTTTCAATTTTGTTTACAGATAAGAAAAATTTTGAGTGAGAAACCTAAAGCTTAATTAGCTTACCGTACATCAGTAAAATGAAAGTCTGACTTCAAATAAACAAAACAGTAAAACGACATTTACTTACCTCTTATTGACTGACTCAAGCCGAAAGTGCAGATAAAAACATCCTATATTCACTGGTAGAATGCAGGATTATACCATCGATATTCATCACAAACAGGCGTACAGTAACAGTTCAGTTTTTAGACAGCCACAGCACAGCGAAAGGGCAACATCCGGTTAGAAGTTTAAAATGTTTCAAAAAACGAGTCAAATGATCGAAATCCTAAAGACAGCACCATCAACAAGGTAAAATAAATTGATTCATATCTTCTAATGACAAGCAGTTCATATAAGGCTTTTAAGTATTGTTTACACGGTTCGCGCCTTTCGTGCAACTTCCTGTTCAACCCGCTAATCTGTCCGACTGGAATCAAGCAGCTGCCAAAACTGACCGCATTCAACAACACTGGAGAGTCTCAAAGATACACGAATACAATCCTTTATTTTAAAGTTATATTAATAGATCTAAATCATTTAAAGATTTCTGCATTCTAAAAATAATCATTTATTATTTGATCATTCACAACTGGGTATATAAAATATTTTTACACGAAAAATTATTTTTTAAGTTTGTGAAAAAWTTTGTGAATTCTATTAATTCTAGATATTATTTTTACTGTAGCAAGATTTGTATGAACCTTTTCCTCACATTACTTTACCTGATTTTATCATTTGATTGCTTTTGTCCCAATTGTGTTCTTGTTCATTCATTGCTAAGTGGACATAATCAGCCTGCAGATGAAAATTAGCCTTTATGTCTAAATCTATTTGTATACACCCATTGTCTCTCATAATAGTGATACTTCTTTCAAACACTATCATCATGAAAAGATAACTTTGGCTGTGATTAGTTCACCTTTAGAGAATGTGAAAGTACATTTTCTGCTATGACAGATTAGAAAAGTGATTCTTACTTGTGAGCGAGCCACTCTGAAAACCATTTCCTTTATCAATCAAATATTGTTAATCAAATRCAAAACACAAAAAACAACTTTGGATTCCCTTTTATTTTTTAAAATTTATGTACAACTGTGACTGATTTTCTTTTTAAATGTACATTCAATATAGAAAGTTTATATACGCAATATTACATTGAACATTTCACAAATTGCACTAGTCTTTCACATAGATTTATAATCAAAGTCATTCGTCATGTCAGAAGAAGCTCATTTTCTGTGCCAATTTCTTTTTTCCACCACTTATAAATACTCTAGTGCTTTTTGCATTCTGGGGAGAGAACTACTTAAAACATTTTAGGCAGCAAATGAGACTATCTGTCAGAGAGGGTAACAGAGAGAAGAATGGAAGATTTGAGGAATAAAAGACTGTAAATCTGACAAAACCAGAAAAATCCACCTTAGTTTGAGCATTAAAGCAACTTTGTTTTGTGATGAAATGGGACAGAGTAATTGTGTATTCATCTTCTCATCTCCTTTGTACTTTCCACCCAGAGTTAGAATTCATTACACGGACATGGAAAGACATGTTTATATAAAGGGGAACAGGTCAAGTGCACAAATGCCAAATATTCTGAGACCAGGTCAAGTCTTCAGATGAATCATGAAAATAATCAGGAACAGACTGAGTGGAGACAACGTCCTCAACAAGTCCTGGTCCTTCCACATTGTTCTCATATAAACAAACAAACAAAAAAAATCTAG
The DNA here is from genome assembly GCF_001266775.1 of Austrofundulus limnaeus. NCBI lineage: Eukaryota > Metazoa > Chordata > Actinopteri > Cyprinodontiformes > Rivulidae > Austrofundulus > Austrofundulus limnaeus. Next base: position 758,091 of record NW_013952451.1, read on the forward strand.
AGTAAAAAATATATTCATACAAAAAGTAAACTTTTTCTGTCATTCAAAGAAACAAACAAAAAAAATTATGGTCATTTGTTAAAACAAAGCATTTTTGAAGACTTCATTGCTGTTTGAAAACAGAGGAAAGGAGAGTGACGCCGTAGAAGTGTCGCAGACAACTTGGTGACAGACTGATGGTCTGGTCTCCCTGGTCTTCTCTCTTCAACCCCCCCCCCACTCTCTTCTGGGGAGCTGAACAGACCCTCTCTGAGCTGTGGCGGTGAAACTGCGGGGGGCAGTCTGGGTGCCGTAGCATGACCGGTGGTCCTTCAGCCTTGGTCTCCAATGTCGTTGTCCACGGGGGGTGGGACGCTGGACAATACTGTGGTGCCAGTTCCTGCTGTGAGGTAACCTGCAACTCCTGGACCTACGGGTCAGAAGAGGACGGAGCTCAGATGGGATTTACAACAACAGATGGAAGCGCCAACTGTGAGCTACGATGATATAAAGCTTAATGTTCATATTAGTGTTTTATGACTGTTAGTACACCTTGGTTAGCAGTTTGTAACAGTGAAACACAAAGTGAGGAAATATCTCTGCTTGTTGAGCTGCAGTGTAAAGTCAAAAATTCTTATCATTTAGTTTAAAATAGTCAGAAACACCTTTTCTATTATATAGAAGGCAAAACAAGACAAATGTTAGCAGGTATTTATGCTTAAAGGAGCATTTATGCTTTTTTATATGACATTAATGTCTGTTACTCATGTCAACATAGGTTGAGTCCATAAACTCCTTATTGGCAGGTTATGTGTTTTTTATTGTCACATTCATGTTTTAAATTATTCACCAAAATTATGTAAACTGACAGGGTTCAAGTAAACAAAGCTCCACTGATAACTACAAATCTTTATACCTAATGTTGAGCAAACAAATGCACAGAAAGTCTGACTATGCTGAACTAATGTAGTATTCTTACAATAAAATGCAACTAAAATGAAAATCCTTTCATAAAATTTGAATTTTTAAGGCACTTTCCTGACCAGAACATAAATGAATTAATGAAGAGGGAATGACTTGTTTAGCGCTGTGAGATGAAGATGTGAGAATGGAAAAATGGAACGCTGAGAGGAGGTGAAGAGGAATAGAATGGGAGGAGTCAGACCAGAGTCTACCTGCTTTAGAGCAACAAAGAGGAGGGCTATGAGGGCCCACCTCTGGAGTCTAGAGCCCACCTCGCAAAGGACTGCTGGCAGCCAGGAGAGAAGGAGTGGAAACCCCTGAGGAGGAAATGTAGAGGACAAAGAGGAAGGGCAGCGAGCAAGGAAGTTAAAGGACGTGGAGAAGAAGAAGGGTTGCTGGGTTTCAGCTCAAGTTAGGAATCAGCCAAGTGATTTTATTTCAGGGTCAAGCAAAGCAGTAGGATTCATCAACGGCTCAGAGAAAAACCATGAAGACTTACCTTAAAAGTGCTCAACAATATGTATAAAATTTGCTTGTTTAAATGTTAATTAGTTAGTACTTTGGTTAAAGCAACACTTTACCTGTCAGGTAGCCTGCAGTTTGAGACTCTGAGATGAAGAGATCATGTTTCTGGTCTTTGAAGGCACTCCAGATCGAGGACTTGGCAAGAATTTCATTCACCTACAAATAAGCAATACGAAAATGTTTGCAAATTGATTCTTAAAAACAAATRTATCAACAAGATTATTGCTGAACATTWAAGTGCCTGTGACATGCATATTCTTCAAACACAAAAAGTCAAAGAAAACATCTTTATATTTAAAAAAGTTGGAATAAAACACATGATTTAACCCATTTTGTCCCATAACTGGCATATTTTCTTTTGAACTTGGCTCAGCCAAAGTGAAACAGGAAGTGACATCAAAGGGGAACTCTTTAACTAAGAAAACCCTGGTCTTTGTTTATTGAAACAATATTATTTGAACTCTGACTCTTCTTCATCTCTCTGATAGAGACTCAAAATAATCTTAACATCAGATTCTTCTCTCCAGTCTGGGTTGTTGGCTGTTGTAACAATGCTCTGTTCACATGCAGACATTCCCCTTTGACATCACTTCCTGTTTCTTCACAGGCAAATATCTCAACAACTGTTCATCTCAGTGACATGAAATTTATTTTGCTACATTTTATCAATGTCCTCTTTCTAAAAACGCATTCATATGAATTACAAAAATTTGACRTCACAGGCACTTTAAATAATTATAGCCTCTTCCAACCTGCTCTCCATACTGCAGACTGCGAGTCATGGACTTGATAGCCTTTACTATCTGGGCCTTCGTAGCTGAAGGGTTTTCTATCGTCTCCAGGCCGATTCCTTCCAGCAACCTCAGGAGGTATGGAACCAACTCAACTTTCAAAGCCTATTGAGTGGTTAGAGGAAGTGTTATTATGGCCAAATTACACACGGTGGGAGAAAACAAAACAAGTCTGACAGATTACCTGAGCCACCAGCTCTGTCTGTTCCTTCTGGAACATGCGGTTGAGAGCTTCACAAGCCAGTCCGGCCATGTCGGCTCGAATCTTCATCCCGGCCACCAGGGGGCCGATCGTTTCCAACGAGGCCATGGCTCGCACACACAGCTGTTACACAGAGATGGCTGATTAGATTAGTGTGTATTTAAGACTAAAAACTGCATAAATTCTGTGTTTTCGATTCTTACCTCGTTGTCTGACAGCACGTGGATGAGGCGGATGGAGCTCTTAGGCACAGCGTTGTTCTTGTGGTTGAGTGCTGCCAGGATGCGAGGCAGGTGACCCAGAGGAGGAACCTGGTCCGCCAGATGGCTTTGGGTGCTGAAGAGGCAGACTGCTGCTGTGGTAACAGTCTCCAGAGCCTCACCCTGCAACACACAACATGTGTTAGTCAAGACCAGAAAGAAAAGAAAAAACTGATTTTTAAAAGTTGTTTCCTGGCACAATTAAAGTTTTGGTTAATTTAAGGAAGCTCACATTGGGGTTGTTTTTCTCCAGCAGCTCACTCAGCGTCTCCAGGAGAGACACCAGAAACTCTCGAGGTTTACGCAGCACCCAACCAGGCTGGGCAATAAAGATACGCAAGAAAACTCCACCAACTTCCAGCTCGCCCTGTCCAGCTCCATACGCCACCGTGAAGTCATCTGGCAACTAACCCAAAACCAAAAAGTTCATTTTATGCTGCACAAATAGAAAATACTAATAAAATAATTCACAGACAGTTCCTACGTACTTTCCAGTTTACATCAGGATTATCCTTCTGCTGTTTAAAGTGCCTAAAAAAAGATTTTATGAAAAATATTGAACTCTTATCTTCTGGGCAGTTCAGATGGTTCATCTATAAATCAGAGTGAGCTCATGTGACTCTTACTCAAGCATCATTTCTCGGACTGTGGTGGACACTTTCTCCCTYGAGGTGTCGTTCCAGATGAGCTCAGGGTTCTCGTGCGTTCCTTCAAATATCTGCACTGCCGCCTCGGCATTGTCCCGCATGGCGTCCATGAATACACCCGGGAGGAAACGCATCAGAGTCAGACGCACCTAACACAGAGAGCGGGAACTGAGCCGACAGCGTGGCGAGAAGAGAAACCTTTAGAGGCTTTACTAATGATTTCAGTCTGACCTTTGGCCCGACCAGCTTGTCTGAGGTCATCTTGGAGAAAAGCTCTGCGGTCTGAGTGCGGACCTGGGGGTGTGTGCAGTTACAAAACAAGTCCAGCAAATAGATCAGAGCACCTGCAAACAGTTTAAAAAATAGAACTTGTAAATCCAAAAATTCAGATAGATACGACCAATTATCAGAAAAAGCAGAACTACTGACCTTTGGCCATTGCTTCTTTGACTATCTTTGTGTTTGAAGTCAGAGCATGAAGAGTTTCCAGCACCATTTGCCTGCCTAAAGTAAGTGATAAAAATTAATCTAAAAATTCAGCAGCCTCAGATATGATGAAAAAACACGTTAAGGTGATTGTTTTTCTTCTTACTGGAGGGAAGGGAATGCAGCAGTAACAAAAGGTTGGACAACACCAGGGAATCTGCGATATTGCTCACACACTCTTGGTTTGAGGTCACCGTATTCACGACCTGAGAAAGAAAGAAATTTGATCAACATGCATGACTGTAGCACCCACAACAATAATATTAAAGGAGACATTTCATGCTTTTAAATCTTTCTTTTTCACATTTAAATCATTCAGTTGGGGTCTATAGAAGTAGAGCTGCAATGCTTTGGTCTGAATTCCTCTTTATTGTAACTCCACAAGCCCGTCTTCCACCCTTTTTCTGAGGTGTGTCTCAGATGAACTCATTTTGAGGCTGTCTCTTTAAATCCAAAAGATGCACTTCACAGCCCACATCTCTCCAGCTTTCAGAGCGTTTCATTCCAGCTTGTTAGAGGGGTTTACGACTATACAGCAGTGCAGAAACATTTTATTTACTATATTTAATCAAAATACGTCAACAAGGGAAGAGTTGTCCATCCAGCCTTGCACGTTGGAGCCAGAGGAGAATGAAGACGATAAAAYTGTTTAGTTGTTAAGTCCAGACCTTATTTGGCAGTTYGATTGCAAATACTGTGACGTTATTGTTTAAAAAACGTCATAGAAAATTTAAAAATTGAATCGATTAAAATGTATGACCCCAATAAAATATAAAGACATCTAAGCAGCACTGGGAGAGACTAAATGAAGCTTTTCTGCACCCATAGAGACACCAAGTCCACAACAAAAAGTATTTAAGGGCTAAAAAGTGGATTTTGCATGATATGTCCCCTTTAAGGTTTGTTCAGCTCTACCTCTAAAACCAGCTGCTGCACTCTGCCAGCTCCATGAACCCGTAACAAAGAGAAGAGCAGCTTGAAATGGCCGATACACTCCGACTCTGAACCTGTAAATCAGTGAAAAGAATTGTTCAGCAAAGGAAAGTTGAGATTAAAGGCGGCGTTCATCAGTGTCATGTCTCACCGGGGTTGTTCTTGATGACGTTACGGAGAGCTTCTAAAGCCATCTCAGCAAAGCGGAGTCTCTCTGCATGCTGCTGCGACTCCACCTTGTTGCTCTGACTCATGGCCAGCAGAGTGTGCAGGTACTGAGCCTGGGAGCCCACATAGTCCAGCAGACTGGCAGCAAACGCTTTGGGGTACTAAACACAGAGATGGAAACGCTCAGTTTAGTTTCAGTTTTTTATGGTTCATACTGAAAACAACAAACAGGGTTGTAGTACTCACTTCCAGAGGGAAAGAAGGTTGCTCGTTGTAAACTCTGACAAAAATCTCCCCAACTATGAGCTCTTTGCTGTGATCACTGAAGATAAAATCTGCACCAAAATGCTTATCGTTCTCCCCCTGTAAAGAAGCCATAAAGCAGCTGAGTAAATAACTGTGCCTGAAAGTGTTTCAACTTTAAAAGCAGTGAGGAGTCTTTATTTTTACTCGTTTGATGTTTCCCTCCTGTTGAGCCTCGAGGAACTCCAGCAGCTCGGCTCGTGTCCCGTTGTTCCAGATCAGATAGGGCGTCTCTGAGTTACTGTTCAGCAGCTTCAAGACCTGAAAAGAACAAGAGAAAATGATGGATTCTGTTCAGTTTTTGGGGATGTGTAAAACCACAGACAACGTGTTCCACTGACCTCTGCGGGGGCTCCCGTTCCCAGCTTCCTTGAGATGTACGGCGTTAGCATGGCGGCTAAACTCTTGCGGATCGTGGGGTTTTCTGGAGGCGTGCCGTCTACGCCGTTAGTCTCTGAAACAGGGTTGTTGCCCTCTGGGTTGCTGGGTGTTTGAGGGTAGCCTCCCAGACGGCTGAGYGCCACCAGGCTGAGTTTAGCCAGGCTGTTGGCGACCTCCTGCTGGTTTGTGTCCTGGCTGGCCTGCACGCCGCTCTCCTCCAGCGTGTAGTCGTAGTTGAACAGATGAAACAGCAGATGCCAGAGCACACCGGCGTGGTAAAGATGGGTCTGTAGGAAGAAATCTATTGCGAAGGAGCTGACGCACTGAACCGCCAGAGTTGCTGTCTTTGGAAGACCCTGAGAGGAAACGAGGCAGAACCACTTGAAACTGTTTATTTAGTTTAATTTTTATTTTCTCTCTTGACTCACTTTGCACACACCCCTCAGATCATGAGTCTGTCCTGACTGTTTTATTCCTGTAATTTATATTTTTCTGTACAGTATCTTGCCTTATTTTCATTTTATCCAATTTCATCTTAATAGCTCGTTACAGTAATGATTATTCTTACTTTTATTTTGTTCTACGTTTATTTTTTTTACTGTTACTGTCTTTAATTTCTACAATTATTGCTCCAATTGATAATGTCACATAGCGATATACTGTTTCTGTGGATTGATGTCTGTATCTGCTGCTACACCTGAATTTCCCCACGCGGGACAATAAAGGCCTGTTCTGTTCTGTTCTGTTCTATTCTATTCTATTCTATTCTATTCTACACAGAGCTTCAACAAACACAGATTGTGTATAAGTGCATTACTTCTGTGTCTAATAATCAGTTTTTGATACTTGTTAGTGTATCATGCTAACAGTGTGTGGATAAGTGATACCAGAAGGCTACAGATTTGAAGTTTTAGATCTTCGTCTGACTCATGAAATTAGATTAGCTCAAGCTTTACTAATCCTGAAGGAAACTGGGTCGACACCACAGCAAAGAAACTTGAGACAACAAGTCACCTATGGACTCAGTGGCCCAAATCCTGTCATCAGATAGAGGCAGGCAAAAATACACCATGTGTGACGTTGGAGGACTCTATACTGAGAGGTGAATTTCATACAGAAACATCAAGCTAGTTTGGTGAAAACATTACTGTTTGTAAG
>NW_013952451.1:765461-799037 GCF_001266775.1 Austrofundulus limnaeus
TATTCTATTCTATTCTATTCTATTCTATTCTATTCTATTCTATTCTATTCTATTCTATTTTTATTGTAAACATGCATGGAAAACAAAAACAAAATGATAACAAAATGAACATAATTAAAAAGGAATGGGAAGAAGTAAAAACTGATTTAATCCCACCCTTCACCAAAGCTTCTTCTCCAAAGTTTATAAGTACGAGGTTAGACTGAATCTCCTTTTTTGTTCTGTTTAGCTTTTTCTGTCTAATTACAGCACAACGATCAAAGCTAAAATACTTAATATCACAGATCTCAAACGAAAAGGATTAAAAAAACCCAGTTAATGTGTAATAAGAATTTGCATGACCTTTAACTGTGCAGTTTTGATTCGTGACCTACTTGCAAAATATATTTTTGATACAAAAGAAATCCATTTTGTAGCATACTTTTCATCCACTAAAAAACAAAACTTGAAGCAAAATAAAAACATACCACTTCAGTGAATGACAGTATWATAATTAATAAGACAACATGAAAATAATATTAATGAAAACTAATTAAATGACTTGTAAGAATATTTATTTATTTATTTTTACTAGAGCTATTACTGTGAACACAGATGTAAAATCTTTACCTTTCCGTAGTACAGGATGTGACAGAGGTCCCGGATGATGCTGGGTAGTTCGATGATCTTTTCCCTGCATTCCTCAAACTGAGCTGCTACGCTGTAGCACCTGCAGATGTGCCCACACACCTGAGAGAAAAATGTGGAAAATGTTTTATAGAAATTGTTGCAGTGAGCAGACGTGTGCTCTACTGAGAAACACGACTTCAGTAGAACATTAAATGTTATCTATTTTTGTCTTTTTTTACCTGTACAGCCATGTCATCAGGTTTACTGGATGCAGTTAATACAGCGACACATCGAGAGAGCGCCTCCAGCAGTATCTACACAAACAGAAAGTATCGTTTATTCACCTCCTCTACCTCTGTACCAACATTTCTTTTACAGATGCTGACGTTTCAAATGCGTGTACCTCGATGCCGTTCTCTCGACGCAGCTCCTCTGCGTTCAGAGCCGAACAGTTTACCGTGTGGAAGGCCAGTTCAGCAGCAGCCGGGAGGAGAGGGGACAGTTTAGAGAAAAGCTGCTCGTCCTCAGTCTCCATCTTGATGGTTTTAATGAGCATTGGATAACCGGCGTATTTGTAAGGTTCCAGTTCTGTGGGAATGATTAAAACAACAGCAGCATTAGAACAGCCAACATGAAGTAAATCGCTTTCATTCACGTCTTGAAATTATTCAGTAAAATACACAAGAATTAGATTCTTTTTAGGTGACATAAGGAAAACAAAAGTTTCATTTTCACACCTTGTTTGTGTCGATTAAAAAGAATGCTCTGGGCTTTAAGGATGAGAATTATGTTTTCTGGGTCAGGACCATCCACGATTCTGGCAGATTTAGTGCAAAGGAACTCGTACGCTTTGTTAACTTTCTCAAACATGTCCTGGAAGGAGACAAGACGTTTTGGAGAAGTAATAAATTAATTATTCTAACCCTAAAGTTACTTATTGTAAAATAAGGTGCGTATACTCACCCTTCCTTCTGGGTTTTTGTCAGGATGGTACTTCTGTGCCAGTCTGAAGTAAGCTTTCCTGATTTTACTTTCCTCGTGCCTCAATGGAACAACAGTAAAATGTGTTAGCTCCGTGTAAATTCACCAGTGACATAAATAATTCAATTCAACAGCTTTACGTCACATTTTGTTTTTAACTCCACTGAAACCAGAAACACTAAATCTCTTCCACTCACTGGCCCTGTCCTTTGGGGAGGTTCAGCACTTCATAAGCGTCGTCCACAGACATCGAGGGTGGCTTCTTCTCCACCTCCTTCTTCCAGGCTTCAAGAGTATCCTTCAACAGTTTCACCTGTAGGAGGAAACACACCCAGTAATCATGATACGAAAAGAAGCTTTTGTTTGGTAATCAAAGCATGGCACCAACAGAAAATAATAACTAAATCGTACAGCATCACGAATGGGCCAGTTGGGGAAGCGTGTGGTGTCACACAGGTGCCTGAGGTAGTAAATGTTGCAGAAGAGCTCGTTATCCAGCTGAGGGAAGCTGATCACAGGGATGGGACAGTACTGGTAAAGCGCCCGTGTGTTGCTCTGCAGCCTGGGGCTGAAGTCAGCTATATGAGCCGCTATCTTCTCGATCATCATACGCCTGAAGAAAGAGCAGAATTAAATGTATATGAGTGTTGCTTTTGTTCTTTAAATGGTACAAACTAATTTTAAAAAATAAACAAAAATGTGCCCACCTCATCTCACTGCTCCAAATGGCCTCAGGTGTGTCAAATTCCCCAAGGAATATCTCTGAGAAGCGCTCAGCCTCATAGTTCTCCAGATAACACACCATGGCCTCAGGCAACACTGGACCCAGAATGCTACGCTGCACAATGTCCTGACCCTTAGACTGGAAAGACAGCACAGAGGAACATTGTCCATTTAAAACAGAACACTATTCTTACAGCTTTACTTTACAGAAAGTAAAGATTTGCATCTGAAGTTACATTTACCTCCTCTGACTTGAAGGCTTGTTTCAAATGAGTATACTTCAGGAACCTACAAAAATACAGAAAGGCCACAAATGGTTATTTATGATGACTGATGTCATGTGTGCACTGCAATTATGTTCATTTGCACAAAATGTCTTTCCATCTGCAAGAACGTTTACTTGCAGTTTTTTTTTTGTTTTTTGTCAGTAGCTCCAATTCTTAGCTAGCTTCAGTTAGGCTTATTTAGTCAATAGTCTCATTTTATCTTGATGTTTTATTTCAATATTTTACTTCATATCTTACATTTTCATTTTAATTTAAACCTCGTACTTTTGTTTTTCATTCCTTGTTTGTGTTGTATGTTCTGCACCGCAACAACACCATGTCAAATTCCTTTTATCATATTCTGATTCGTTCAATTAATTTGCAATATTTAACACTAAACTTTTATGAGTTATTTCCTGGAAGAAATTATTAGCCTAATAAATAGGAATAAAGACTTTCAATTTATACACTTATGTCTGCAATAATTTGGTTTTAAAACCTCTTAATGGCATTGTGATTAAAAGACTAAAGATGTTTATAAAAACAACACAGACTGATGTCTACACACAATGCCTACATTAGTGCTTGTGATGCGTGTTTACCTCGCTACGGGAAGCACATTGGAGCCTGTGTACATCATAATGAAAAAGAAGACCCCCGTCAAATAGAGGCGTTGCAAAGTGGGGTTGTCCTGCATCACCAGGTACAAAAGATTGGCAACCTTTTCCACCAGAATAGGGTCAAAAGTCAAAAGCAGCTGGAAAAACAAAGAAGAAAGCACTGAATGTCATTTGATTCTCACCAACTAGAGAATGATACATCTGTAAGGGCATAAAGTGAAAATTTTTATTTACCTGAACAATATGTGGGAGGCAGGCATTGTCGCCAATCATCCTCTTGATTTTAGGTAAAGGTCGAATGACAGCATTATCCTGGTCCCTGAAAATAAAATACTTCTAATTTATCACTCAACAAAAAAACAGCCATTTATTTAAAAAAATGCAGATATAAAAACAAAATAACATCTTGGAAAACACAAACCAGTGCTCCCTACCTGCTGGGGTAATAGGAGCACATGGTGATGAGCATGTTGAGGATCAGAGTGGCCAGGTCGGACTCGTTCATCACCGCCTGCCCCGTCGCCAGCAGGCACCACTTCAGTTGAGGAATGGCCTGCAAGGGGCGCCAACCATCCATTCCCTGAGCCCAGCAGCGAGTCTTTGCTGTCAGGACACCACTGTTCCAAAACTCCTGCATCTGAATAAATAAGAATATAATCTTTAATTAGATACGCAGGGCATTTGTACTCAGTTATACCAACATGGTTAGCTTACCAAGTTGTTACAAATGATAGTGTTCATATTTCTGTTCTATTACAAGTTGCAACGTTTTGCAAAAAACATTTATCTTTTAAGTAAAAAAAAATTAACTGAATAAGACTTGTGAGTTTAAAATAATTATACCTCCTCAAAACTGAAAGGTCCTCTTCTCTCTTTGTCAGCATTACCAAAGTACCACTCCTTCTCCCCCTCCCTCTTCATGTCTGGTGACGCCTCCAGCACGTTGCTCTGGGGAAATAAAGATTCCTGTTTTGATGCTGCAAGATCTATTATTTAACACAACTGTCCCAAAACAGGTCCTCAGTCCCTTTATGTACCAGCAATATGAAGAAATGTGTGAGATCAAAACCAAACATATGAGGGGAAAAAAAAATCTACATTTATATTTCTGCACAAGTGCAGAAGCAGCAAAGGACCAACACATTTAAAGCCTTTCTACATTTGGGTTTCCACAGATTGTGGATATTTAAATGGTTTAGTGTTGTCGGATTAAATCGAACACAAAAAGACTGGTTTTTACCTGAAGAGGCACAGTGGCTCTGCTGGTGTGCAGATGGGCCAAGGTGAGCAGGTCCACCAAGATCCGAACCCCGTTCGAGTCCATCACGTCCTTCACATTTTTCTGCACAACAAACAAAATAATGCGGGTTAGATAACAATGGTATGCAAAACTGAACCTCTTCTTTCTTTTCTCATTTTACAGCTTACCTTATGAAGAATGAGCTTGTAGAGGAAGAGGATGAGTCTGTCCCTTTCCAGCTTGTCTGTGCACTATAACAAATATATTACAGCTTAATGGCAGAAATCAAAACAGTGAAGTCGACCGAACTGACAGCTTGTTTGGACGTACCCGGTCTAGCATGCCCACAATGTATTTTGTGTCTGTGAAGGGCCCGATCTCTTCGAAGCACTTGCCGTACACTATTGCAAGCGCCTGCAGGCACAGGCACTTCATCGTTACTTTGGGCGTGAGCAGAAAACGATGGTAGAGTTCATTGAAGAACTCGTATCTACGAGCAGAGAGGAGGAGGAATAATCCTGTTTTACATCTCCTTCAGAAAAATGTTATTTGTGTGGCTGTGTTGTTCTCTTACGATCTCTTGATGGCACCCGATTCATCATTTTCATCTTCCTCCAGCAGCAGACGCAGATAATAATCCCCAATCTTTATTTCATCAGAAAGGCACTCATATTTCACCTGTGAAAAACACAAGATAAGCTGTGAAACTGTGAGAACTGGACCTGTATGTGTCTGTAAGTTTATGAATTTCTCTTCACGTGTCGTTTGATTGATAACAGACTTCTGAACAAAAACTAAATAAGACAAGAGGTCACAGAGTTATGCATGCCCCAGAGGAGCACAAACCTCAAATTCCTGGTGGTTCCAGGAAATGACGGTGGCGTTGCCGAGTTCGCGGTCCACATTAAAAGCACGCATCTCGCCCTCCAGAGCATCCCTCAGCTCCTCCCTGGTTTTAAGGTTCCAGATGAGGTTTGAGCGAGCGTGGTCGAGCTGAAATCTGWTGTGAAAACAAAAGAAAAGACGACAAAAAAGACAGAAATAGTGTGAAAACTAAAAGACAGATGATTTGGTCCTGCATGAGCTGCAAAAGGAGCTGATCATATCAACTAAAGTAGCTCAGTCAAGTCAGAGAAAGTGAAKACTTCAGTATCAGTTTCAAATTTAACTTAATGTAACTACAGTTTTTTTTCTTACCTGTAATAAAAAAGCTCCCAGTTTGCTTCAATCTTAATTCTCTGCCTCCTCTTCCTCAGGATGACAGGCTTTTGGTTGGGATTCTGAAATCAAACAACAAATTACACACATTATAACATAATTTTAAATATCTTTCTTCCCAGTAGGACATTTTCATCCATTTTCAGTTTATGACATGAAGAGATGTGAAGTTAGAATGGTAACAATATGAATAAATACTGAAAGAAAATTCATCTTTCTGGCCATTTGAAATCAGTTATTATGGAAAAACAACACAAAACAAAAATAAACTAAAAGAAGGAACATTTTGTAATTTTACCAATTCTTGACATGATCACTTCTTATAAAAGTCTTCATTATGACTCACAAAATAAGGATTACTGTCAATGTCATTCATGAACAAAAGACTTCAGTTAGCACTAAAAGTTACAAATATCAAGTTCAGTCAGCGTTGCTCAGCCGAATCGACCTCTGACTTAGGCAAAATGTCTTCAGACGACAGCCTCTAGAGTATTTTTCTATTTCTGTTTTGTGGATGTTAAATCGGTAAATGCCAGAGGGAGAAACAGAAATAGACACCCAGGATGCAACATGATGCTGGAACACGGTTTGTTCAGAAGAACATTTAAATTAATACATTTATCTTACAAAGCATGGACCCCACCAGTTAGTCCTACTTACCAAGTTGTTTCTGTCCTGCTTCATTGTTTAACAGCAGAAAAAMCAGACATGACAAGGAGAGAGTGGGGCAGAGATGGAGAGATTATTGTTCCTCAGATCAAACAGATGAATCACAATGTGTCAAAAATCACTCTATTGTGAATACACAGACTAATAACCTAAACTATTATTGAATCTTTTGATTTAACAGGTGACTGGATTATATCATTAGTTGAAGCAGTGTTTCCTAATTATTTGCAATAAAACAAATTATAGTTTAAAGAAAAAGATGGAGTGATTGAGAAACATTCAAGAGAACAAGCAAATCATATATTTTAGTGATTAAGAKGTTTTTAGTCATTGAAAAGTGCAGAAACAGATTTATAATGAAAGTAGCTCAGATCAGATGACACCAGCCTTCCAGACGGTTTTTGCAAAATTGTTTTAAACATATTCAAAACAAATTCAAACTGCATTTGTTGGTTTTTCACCAGCAACGTTTGGTATACTGGAAATAAAACTCAAGTAAACACACATTAAAAGCAAAATCACATAATCCTGGATACAACAGAGCTGATGCTGTTTTCCATGCAAAATAACAGCAGCGACTGAAATACAATAAATGTGTTTCGCTCTGATATCCTGCAGCAGAGTTCAGCATCAGCAGAAGGGGCGACAGTTACCGAAGCAGATGAATTCAGCAGCAGTAAAAGTATTTCAGCAGGTAAATCTCTAATTAAAGATACATTCTCACCTCCTTCTGAGCAATGCCCATCTTATCTCTCCAGTGCATCAGCACCAGATCAGCTTTCTCTTTGGCAAACTTCTCCACCTCTTTGGCTGCTTTACCTGCAATCCGCTGCCACTCAGGCACCTTGTTGCGATTTAGCTGATCCTACGATAAGCAACAACAAAAAGAGAATAATAAAAAATAAACATCAAATTAGTTTTTCATGATTCTACTCCGCGTTACAAAAATACACAAGTGTGTTTATTCGGATACCGTGGCTATTTTTAAGTTGTCGCGAATGTGCATCCTGTCCACGTCTTTCTCCGGGACGGCGTCAGGGCTGTCCATATAAGCTAACAAACCTGTCGGCTGCAAGCATTGAAGAGAACAAAACCCATTAAAAATTTAATATTTTTTATACCAAGCATTTATCGGGAGTGTGGGAGACGCATCAAATATGTGCTTCAGGCTTACAAGGATCCTTTTAAGGAGGTTCATGGCTACAGGGTTCTCAGCTGTCCACAATCCCACCAGGTGACGGCTCAGTTGTCTGACACAAAAACACACACAAGATGTTGAACTTATTTTACCGTGTTTATGTCRAATTAAATGTGTTTTCTGTCTGAGTAATGAAAAGAAAAAAGCTTTAGTGAATGAAGGCGATTCAAATAGCTACATTAAAGTGTGTTTGGTGAGACTCAACCTGTTGGTAAGCATGCGCTGGTCTGCGCTGATGGTGAACAGAGACGTGTGCAGATGTCTTGGCAAAGCCCCTTCACTCAAAGCCAGCTCTTGCATCTTTGTGGCTATTTCTTTATCTCCTTCCTGGATTTAAACAGAGTTCAGCAGAGCAGCATCATAGATTCAGAGCTCTTAGAGAGGATAAAATCACAGTAAAGATCTGATTCACTGCCCAGCACTTTGTCTAAAGAAAAACTGACCTCAATAATGGCTTTCATTACCAGGCCTGCTCCCTTCACTATCGCCATGGAGGGATGCTAAAAGGAAGACCAGGAAGAGTCAAAACACTGCAACAGTAATTTCAATTACAACATTAAACGTGACTAAACATTCCTCAAATGTTACATTTTTCCCACCTGGAATAGTTTGAATAACGTCCGTCCATCAGAGGCAACCATTTCAAGCAGCATGTCGAACTGCTGCCCATCAGTGGTTTCGCTGTAGGGGGCGCAGAGGGCAAAAGTTAAAAAGTCTAACAAGGAGCTGATGACCAAAGCTCCCGTTCCATGATCCTGGGAAAACAAGAGAAAGAAGAGATTAGGAAAACATCAAGAAAAACAGAAACCTCAGCAGATGTCTCAAAAAGTACAATAAGAGAAAACATAAAAACAAGTAAGTTCATTTTTAGACAGGCCTGACTTCAGAATGCTTTCTGACAGCAGAGAGGCATTTAAGGATTATTGATTTGAAAAGACAGAACATAAATCAATATGAATACTTCAGTTAATCGTGTATATATGCTAGAACTGGGCCAATTTTCATCTGCAGTGAACATGCTTTGTTCAATGAATTCATTCACCGGGGTGTGGGGGTGTGAGGTCTTTGGGGTCTTGTTCAGAAGTGATGGTAGGATGGAACAGGGAAGAAAAGGTTGAGCTGAAAGGCAAAGCTCTCGATGTACTGGTCTGTCTATGTTTCAAATCACACCTATGATTGTGAGGTTTGAAACATGGCCGAAAGAACGCGATCCCAGATACAAGCTGTGGCCGGGGAGACARATATCTGGGTTCCTCTCCTGAACCTGTTGTCTCTGCGGCCTGACTACAGATAAGCAGCAGAAGATGATGTTTCTTTAGTTTTTCTATCAATTGCACAGGATTTACCACATTTGTGATGAACTTTTCCAGAAGGTTTTCCAGAAACTTCTTGGAAGACAGAAGAGATGCCTTGTTCAGCTGCTCTTGTCTCAAGTCATAATCGTCRTGCATTGGCTGAGGGGGGAAACAAAGGAGGGAGCAGGACACAAAATCATTAAAATGAGACATGAAAACATTATAACATGGGTCGGTATGTAAAAATTTATTTTATACTTACACACATAAGAGCACACAGCATGTCTATAGCAGCATGAGTCACACTGTTGTTGTTCCTTTTTAAAGCTTTTACAGTCTTTACTCCCAATTTTTCTCTAAACCTGGAACACACAAACAAAATTGGAGAAAAAGAAATTACCTTTCTTCGACAAAGCAAACATCACAAAAAAATTTATAATAATAATAAATTAAAGCACAAACATAAAGGGAGGTCTGGGGTTGGATACACAAACAATTCATTGCTTCAAAAGTGACTTGTTGTTTCTTTTGCATAATTAGACAAATAAAGCTTGTGTTTTAAAAAGGAGAGCGTTTTACTTGATCAWTGCACTGGGATTCTGTGAGAGAAACAGCAAGCTACACTAACAATGAATCTTTCAGGAAAACCAATTGTGTCTCGTTACATAACTTCACAAATTACAAGAAATAAAACAGCAAATAAGAGTTCCTCTCATACATCTCAGTGACCCTGAAAGACTGGATGTGCTTTAAAAAAATACAGAAATGATCAAAGTAATTACTGAGAAGTTAAATAAAAAGGGCAAAATAAGAGGATAAAATGCTGATAAAAGAACAAGACAAAAATGAGGCAGACGGTTCAAGTGAATGAACGAAGCGATGTAACCTCACTTCTGGTGTGCGATGAGATGAAAGCAGCACAAAGATAAAAGAGGTGAAGGCTTAAAGCTAAAAAGAAATTAAAAATAAAAAGACTGGAGGAGAATGAGAATGATTTAAAACACAGACAAAAGGCAGACTGGGATGTATGGATTCATATTTACGCTGCATCTGTGAGTCCAGACCCATGACCAGACCTTGGAATGACAGAGCATGCCTGTTACCAGCAGCTCGGTAAAACTCCATTTGAGTAAGAATGAAAAGAAGGTGGGCGGGCCAGTATTTGTGCCGCAGTCTTACATACTTGGGCAGCTGAGTGAAGGCCTGGAAACCAGCCTTGGAGGCCACCAGGCGGCGGATGGCCTGAAAATGGCTTTCCAGCTCGGCGTTTGAAGCCGGCAGCTCAGACTCTTGGGATAAAAGAGACAGGATGGCGTTGTTGATGAGCTTCTCTTTGTTCTCTGAGAAAAGACCCTAGATGGAGAAAAAGACAAAGACGGCCATCAGAACTCAGGGTTTTCTACATTTCAAATTTACTGAACAAACAGATTAAACAGTACAAAGCACACTCACGTCTTGGGTTACAGCATGTAACACTCCACTGTAGGATATGTTGGCATTGAATCGAAACACTGCATCTGCAAAGTTTCCATCTGAACAAAGATGAGGAGAAAGAATAATTCAATTAAAAATGTGACCTGAGAAGTTAACAAGACAAGAAATGGGCTCTAAGGCAAAGGGTAAAAACTGGAAACACAAATAATAGTGTATATTTTCTGATCATCTCTCTACAAAGGGTATTTTTCAGATTACCTTGGTTTTAATACAATAAAAGCATACCTGGCTATAAAACATATAATGGAACATAATTAGAAAATAACTTAGAATAAAAATAGAAAAACAAGTCTAAAAACAATAAAGCATTATTAAAGCTTAAACRCTGAACAAATTAAATATTGACTTTCAAGCTCATTCAAATTGTAAAAACTCTGTTTTTGCCTGACTTTATTTCCATTAACGCAAAAAATATTTTGAAGAAAATAGCTGAATCCATTTCCTGTTTTCTGTGTAAAATACAAAAAGATAGCTCATTTTGAGGAAGTGCATGCTCAGTTAAAAATACCAACCAGTCTAACAGTTCACATCAAAACCAGTTTAAATACAGGAGGTAACAGAAGAGCTTCAACTTACTGGGAGGTGCAGCCAGAAATCTGAGGTGCCAACTCTCCACCTCCTCATCAACGGGCATGCTCAGCAAACCCCATCTTTGCCCCCTCTGCGTGGGGGCCATCTTGACGCATACATCCCTGTTGCCTGATGCACGGACTCCATCGAGGAGGCTGGCTAACAGGGAGTCTCTGCAGACGTACAAAGAAACAAGTTTGGAATAATAAAGATGTGTCCACCAACAGATTTAAAGATGAAGCAGAACCATATCCATGTAAACAAAATCATTTTGTAAATGTGGGGAAATAGTAAACAGAACAAGGCTGTTAAGCTGTGGCCAAAATGCCAGAAAAACCCTGCATGACTGTAGACCTAAAGCAAACAWAGAAAAAGATTTATATTTGTGTACCTTTCAGTAGAGGAATACTTCCTGATCTGGCCTCTGATGAACTCCACYGTAAACACCTGGGGGTTGTCTACATCACAGATAAGTGCAAACACCTGAGGGAACATGAGACAGGGTTCAGCAGAAACAAAAACACACAGTGGGATGGATCGACTTACACATGTTTCACAGGATTAAGTGTTTCTGTACCAGTAGTTTACTTACAGTGATTCAATTTACAACAATTAAACAAATACAAGTACTTCGTACAACCTTTATTTCTTAAATCATAATTAGACCAAACAAGAAAGTTCAGTTATGGCTCACCTCTCCAAAGGGTTTGATTGTGACTATGTTGTATGAAGCCGGATCTCTCTCCACCAGACATGTTTCTGTGAGGGCAATGATTCTCTTCACTGGCTCCTGGAGGAGACCAGAGCACACAAAGTTCATAACACCAGCAATTAATAAAACAAATCACAAAAACTATGGATATTATTAATATATGGGACTCTAAATTTATTATTTTCATGCTGAAAAGACAAAACACTATTAGGTCATAAATTTAAACCTTTCATGGCAAAGAAAGCTCCCCTCAGTAACATGGGCATGAGACATTGACAAGTATCTTAAACAATTTAACTTATAATAAACAACACTGTGCAATATTATAGAGGAAAATGTTTTTCTATTTCCTGGAAAGCCACATCTGGACTATACACGTTTAAATAATGTAAACGTGAAGATAATGAGTTTAAAATCCATTTCAGAAATGGGAAAAAAAAAACATTCAAATAACATTTTCTAATTTGTTAATCTAGAAAAACATTTCAGAAAACCCAAATGTCTGGCATGAAAAACTAAGAAACAAATGAAAGAAATGCAGATTTATATTTAGACCATACTTTGATAGGCATTAAGAAAAAATAAATTTAAAAAAAGGGAGTGCGTTCTGACCGGGTGTCGATTTGTGATCTTCTGCACCACGAACTCGGCCAGAGAGGTGATGCTGTCATCTGAGCTGTATTTCCCCAGCCTGTCCGTCACAAAACCCTCGAAGCTCAGAGGCTCCTTCCTCAAACGTAGCGTGATGCCGATGAAGTTTCCAGCGTGTTCTACGGCGCTGCGGATGATTTCATCTCGATGCTCAGATGCAAACAGATGCTAAAAATGAATAAAACAAATCAGTAAATATGTAGATTTTATAGTACCACATAAAATGAATTTGATGCACGTGAACACATGAATATGAATAATTGTGAGTACGCACTAGCCTGCTGAAGCCACCGTAAATGATGCAGAATCCTCCCTGGTAATCAGAAACCTCTAGAAAGCCTTCGATATTTCGATAGTCGTAGGAGCACACCACTCTGTTAGTGTGGGGGTCGATTTGGTCGATGCCGCCAGGTGTCACCTCTAAACTCACAGGCTTCCGCGTATCGCTCCAGTGGTGCTTATAGCAGTTGTAACGCTGTGTAATTTGCAGTGACACACAATTTTAGACATGGGACTTTTTAGGTGCATAAGTCCAACAAAAAATATTGATTTATTTAAACATGTTATAACACCTTTATTTATTTATTTGTTTAGTTCTTCCCGTATAAACATCAGAACTTACCCTACCAGTTATCTTCCCCTCTGAAAACTCTGTTCTGAATCTCTGCAAGCACAAAATGCAAACAACAGACCTGTCAGCTCTATGTAACAGCTGTAAACAAATTAAGATAACAAAACTACATACAATACTTTAAAAGAAACACCCATTCTTCTTGTTTTTAAACAATTTATCAGCTTACTCGTCTGTGTTTCACAGCTACAGTAAACCAATGGATAATGAATTCACAGTCACTGCATTTCTAACAGAGACATTTTTTAAACAGCACAACAAATTCTGGAGACACACTGTAACACAATCAGTAAGAATAATGGGTTTCAGATTTGAAATTATTTAATAATAACATGAATTAAGTATAAATGTGATTGTTAATGGTAACTGACCAGTGCTTCTGTGAGTAGCTCTGTCCGATGCTCTGTTGAGAACTTGAGCGTTTCCGACTTCTTGCCGCTGCCTTTACGGAAGGTGAGGCTGAATTCTGTCCCTTGACCTTTTCCTACTGGACCAATACCACAGATGTCTCCATAAGGCCACTGAAAAAAAGCAAAAGCAAACWAAGCTTATTAACACAAGGGGCGAGGTAGAAAAGGTTTTGGCAGCACATTAAATTTTTTTATCATCACACGTTAAAATCAATAAACACAAACTGATTGAGCACTGCACAAATAATACATGTGGAAAAGTTCAGTCAACTCTACAGGTAGGGTTGCATCAACATGAAAATTTCAGCCGATATCGATATCCAATATAATTATTGCTGTAAAGGCCGATAACCAATATTTACAGATATTACACAAACACACAAATTATATTATACATACACACAAACACACTTGGGTCTTTTTTTGATACTGTAAATAAACAACCAGACCGCTGACCTCTGGCTCTACTTCAGTTATCTGGCTGTGCAGCATCAATATCACCGTTACGATCAAACAGATGCTGCTCAACCAACCATCTCCCCTCCCAAAATAGAAACTAAAGCTAAAAATTGGGAAATTAATATCGGACGTTAATATCGGCCCAGTTTTACATATCGGCCAATACCAATATTATATCGTGCATCCCCATTTACAAGTGATTATAACCAGTGTTTCCCCTACCATTATACAGGCGGGGTGGGCCACCCCGCCAACGAGACGGCCCGCCCCTTTAAGAATTTCACGGCATGTAGTCATTTTTATTTAAATAAGTCCAGATCAAGTCCAAAGCTATTTTTTGCACCTCTCCATATCCACCTCTTGCCAATCTAGGGGAAAAAAAGATGGCGCAGAGCGAGGCTGAGCGCTGTGTGTGGTCGTCACAAAGATAGGAAGATGTGTGTGCACGCGCGATAAAAACTCTGCTTTTAATCACGTAGCACCRRTGCGACAATTTTGCAAACTACTTTTTCTTTCTTTAAAATAAAATGYGACAAGTGAAGCCACAGCACTGTTACCTTATCAATAATTTAGAACCACCAACACAGACCCCACGTGCGACCAGGTTCCCGCGAGTCTGTTCATGTTCTATAAATAGTGCTGATCAGCAGCGCAGCTGTAATGGTCCTCAACTTTTAAAAAAGTAACCAGAGTAGTTTGTAAACTCAAATCCAGACAGAATCAGCTGCTGTACAGGTCCTGCTGGACTCAAACATCGAGCTGAGCTGCTCCTCTCCTCTGTCACACACCGCAGGTCAGACAGTCCCGTTCAGGAGCATTAACCCTTAAGGGCCCAGATAATAATCGGTCTTTAAAATGTGGTAAATAAATTATTTTCAGTGACTGAGAGGAAGTTTTTTTGATAGTTGCATAATTGCATTTTCTAAATGTTATCCTTTATATCTACAACAGAGTTCTAATTCTTAGGACATGATTTGAGGTTTTTACTGATAGTATTTTATTTAAAACATGTTACAGAAGTCATAAGAAGCAGGTTTATTTTGAACAAACATTACAAGCGTGTTCATTCCTACAAAAAACTGTCAAATATATTTACAAACAACACYAAACTGATTCAGATTAACATAAAATAAATCATGTTTTATAATTAAATGTCTGTTTCCTGCTATAAAGAAAAATCCTCCTCCTGTCCTCCTTGTTCCTAATCAGGGTCAGGGAGGGGCTGGAACCTGTCCTCGCTGCCTTTGGGTGAAGACAAGGGACACCTGGACAGGTCTCCAGTTCACCAGAGACACCTGGACAGGTCTCCAGTCTCCATCAGGGACACAAAAGAAACAATCAACCATCCACACTCTGTCACACCTAGAGTCACACAGAAGAGCTCCAGAAGGTTTCAAACTGAGAACTCTGGACTCAGATCATCTGCTGCACATCATGAGGAGTCCTTAACTTTAGGATGTAGTTAGGCAATTAAATATTCATGAATGTGTAAATTTATTACCATAATTGAAGGTGAGTCATGTAAATTTATGTTTTCATAAAACAAGTAGTGCGTAGTAGTTTTTTTGCTAAAATGTAATGATTTAAAATGTATTTTCAGTAGCCACGTGAAGACAGGAACAGCAAATTCTGCCTGTGAGGCATTGACACAAAGAGGAGTGTCCTGTATGAGAATGGGGCTCAGGTAAGGAATGCTTTATATATACCAACCTGATTTGTTACTTCTAGCGTGGTAGGGTTGTAAGTGGTGATGGCATGTGTCCCCACAGAGAAGACTCGTTTGTATCTGCAACACAAAAGACAGGATGAGTCAGAAACACATCCCACACACTGCACACAGAGRCAACACCTCCAGCAGCTCAGGCCCTCACATTAACATTAAATACAGCACACAGGGTAAAAGTGTGACAGTCAATTTGTTACTTTAAAATGTCCTTTAGGCTACTAAAAACACAATTCTTAGAAAGAAAGCTTCATTATAGTCCCCTGTAGGATGAATATACGATAAATCAAAGAGATCATCAGGACTCAGTCACCATGTTCAGAGTTAATCCCAGCATTTTTGTGTCAAAGAATCACAAAGTCTCACTGGCAGCCTCTGTCAACACTTTCTCGATCATACGCTGGATCAAACTGAATAACGCAAAGTGTCAATGCTTGCTTTTACCATTTATTGTACGTAAATGCTAGTTCTGTACATTTGTTGACTCTTTGACAAATATTAAATGTAAATCATGTAGGCTGGTTTAGCGGCTCTAAAATGAGTCACGTTGACACTAAAGCGKCAACCAGTAATTCATTGAAGCAGTTATGAAAGTGTGTCTTTCACACACAATAGGAAGGAAGTGTGAAAACTGTGTATGTGTGTATGTTCCARTGTGTGAATTTCTGTATAATTGTATGAGCAAACAAGCATGTTTGTGTGGGCTGCCAACAGTTTTGGTTATCACTTTTTACCYAGGTTAGAACAATCTCCTGAGTGAATAAAAATGGGTTTTCAGGTTTTTGGTATAGATTGTAATAAGTGCAAATCTAAGAGGAGGAGGTGAATTGTGTATCTGTGCTCTTAGCCTACGCACAATCATGCTGACTTGGCTACTTTCCTTTTTATACATCCTCATTAAGCATGCATAACAAGAGGTCTGATGACAGCTGTTATGCTACTAAAAGGCTGAATGGGAGAAAATAAAATTGAAAGGTTTCTTCCACATAATGCATTTGTAGTTGAGAGTGAAGCAGGACAAACACAAACGGCCTGGGCAGCCAGAAGCCTAAGGCAAGGTTAAAGTGGAACAATAAGTTCAAGCACAGATCCCGTTGACACGAGAATGTTCTCTGGAAACGTTAGTGTTTTTTGCAATGTTGATTCTGCCCAACAAACATTTAAAAAAAAACACCCTGTTTATATTGATCTGCTGCAGTTTCTATGCTAGGTAAGGTTGCCAGATAGGAAATGACAAATTATGCATCGTGCATGCAGTGTCAGCATAAACATTTATATTCAAACTGGTGACTACCACACATGCCTTAACTTCAGCAGTTCAAATGGAGGCTTTTTTACTTTGTAAAGCAATGCTAGTGTTTAAAACACCAAAAAGTTTAACTAGCGTGTAATTGAAACCAGAGAAAAATAAACAATTTCAAATTGTTACTTATTTTAAAAAAAAGAAAAGAAAAAGAAGCCAAACACAAATTTAACTCATCAATTTATGGGCATTTTCCAAATGCAGCTTCCCTCTTTGCACCAACTCTGCTTCTTCATCCTTTCAGATATTTTGGGACACAAAATKTGAGACCATGCCTCTTCCTTCATATCTCGACCTTGGTTTCAAAAAGCTGACTTGAGCTGACAGTCAGCACCAAGCTAGTTAATTATTCATTCACTGTGGGCTGAATTGGTTCCATTCTATTTTAGTACACAATATCAAAATGTCCATAACCAGTGCATCTGCGAGGCTGTGTCTACAAATGTTTGCCAAAATCTCATGCACTTACCAAACATACTGTTTGCCAAAACTTAACAGAAAATTACCAAGAYGTGAATAAAAATGCCAGCTGTCTCTCTCTGTATCTTTGATAAGTGAAGTTGCGGAGCTTTTGCAAGACTATCTCGAATCCTGTGTAAGAGACACCTGTGGAGATTTCAGAAATCACTCTGTGGCCTTTCTAATTTACATTCTAAGTTATGAAAATTAGCCCGCAGAAACCTGAGACACCTACGTTGTACCATACTGACACGCACAAAAAAACTACAACAAAAAAAAGTACTACCGCTTTTCTCTYAAACACAGTAAGCCAGATGTATCACAGAGTCGACTGAGTGAAAATAGCCTAGATTAGTAAATTCATATTTCTGGCTCTGCTTTGGTCCAAGACAAATTCATCCCTGTAACAACCTCTATTTCAGCTTTGAAGTGATGCATTAATTTGACCATCTAATTTAACCTATGTACTTCCTGACACTCAAGGTACCAAAATGCAACTAAAGTGCATCAATCAATCCTGATTTAAAGTGCCTGTGATGTCAAATTTTTGTAATACATATGAATGAATTTTTAGAAAGAGGACATTGATAAAATATTGCAAAAGAAATTTCATGTCGCTGAGATGAACAGTTGTTGAGATATTTGCTTGTGAAGTAACAGGAAGTGATGTCAAATGGGAATGTTTGCATGTGAACAGAGCGTTGCTACGACAGCCAACAACCCTGACTGTAGAGAATAATCTGATGTTTCTTTAGACTATATTGAGTCAATGTCAGAGAGACGAAGAGTCAGAATTCACATAATATTGTTTCAATAAACAAAGACCGGAGTTTTATTTGTTAAAGAGTTCCCCAGTTTGATGTCACTTCCTGTTTCAATTTGGCTGAGCCAAGTTCAAAAGAAAATATGCCAGTTATTGGGTTAAATTGTGCATATTATTCCAACTTTTTTTAAATATAAAGATGTTTTCTTTGACTTTTTGTATTTGAAGAATAGTCACAGGCACTTTAAAGGAAAGTGCACGAAGTAGCAAATGCTGCTTATATCAATTTCATGTTANATCTAATTTAACCTATGTACTTCCTGACACTCAAGGTACCAAAATGCAACTAAAGTGCATCAATCAATCCTGATTTAAAGTGCCTGTGATGTCAATTTTTTGTAACACATATGAATGAATTTTTAGAAAGAGGACATTGATAAAATATTGCAAAAGAAATTTCATGTCGCTGAGATTAACAGTTGTTGAGATATTTGCCAGTGAAGTAACAGGAAGTGATGTCAAAGGGGAATGTCTGCATGTGAACAGAGCGTTGCTACAACAGCCAACAACCCAGACTGTAGAGAAGAATCTAATGTTTCTTTAGACTATATTGAGTCAATATCAGAGAGATGAAGAAGAGTCAGAATTCAAATAATATTGTTTCAATAAACAAAGACCAGAGTTTTATTTGTTAAAGAGTTCCCCTTTGATGTCACTTCCTGTTTCACTTTGGCTCAGCCAAATTCAACAGAAAATATGCCAGTTATGTGACAAAATGGGTTAAATTGTGCGTATTATTCCAACTTTCTTAAATATAAAGACGTTTTCTTTGACTTTTTGTATTTGAAGAATAGTCACAGGCACTTTAAAGGAAAGTGCACGAAGTAGCAAATGCTGCTTATATCAATTTCATGTTAAACTAATGTACAGAATAGTTCAGCTTTACAGGTATAAAAATGCCAATGATAAATATGTGGGGTTAAACTAYAAAGCATGTGTTTAAATCTCTCCTTCCCGTCTGAAGTTTCATAATGCATCATATTAGGCAACTTCCTATACTAGAATCCTAACCACCTCTCCTGTATCAGCAAATTATCCCTCAAGTCTGACAAATAACACTAAACTACACAAGTGCAACACAAGGTTAWGCTAGACAAGACAAACATAACAGTATAACTGAAAGGAGCAAAGTCATATCACTTTACTAGAAAGTTCAAACAAAATTTAAAGAGAACCATTGAAAAGACTAAAATAGTACAAAGAT
Organism: Austrofundulus limnaeus; assembly: GCF_001266775.1. NCBI lineage: Eukaryota > Metazoa > Chordata > Actinopteri > Cyprinodontiformes > Rivulidae > Austrofundulus > Austrofundulus limnaeus. The sequence goes on from NW_013952451.1 coordinate 784,720, forward strand.
CATTTTACCCCAGGCATAGATTCCTGATCATTTATTGTTTTAATTTTTTGAGTCAGTAACCTAGAGATATGAAGACTTTCAGCAGACAGGACACATTTTGACCTAATATTTAACAACACTCAAGACTTAAATAGAGCTGATCATGAACACRAAGAGGTTATAATCTAACACCCAGGAGCAATCTGAAAAATGTAAGGGTGTAACGAAATAATATGAACAGGAAATATCTAAAAACTTGCAGATCCATTGCATTATRTTTGACCCAACCATCTACTGTATGTCTGCTCCACCCAGCCACTGTGAGCTCTGTCAGCATTTATGYACTGTTGTAAGTGACAGTGGTGCACATCTCTGCTAAATGTGAAAAACTGYATCTTACAAGCACCAAAGTTTCATTTTCATTTCTTCCTCTCTGGCTTGTCCATTCTTGCCCAATTACTTACATTATTCTGTCWTTTKTCTCCCCGACTTTCAACACTGAAATATCAGATTAATATAGACGCTCCAGTTCAACAATGCTGCCATCCTCCTTAGCTACATCTAACTCGTGGAGAGTTACTGTATATGGCACATCGACTAATTCAAGTAAACCACCATGAGCGCCTTACACTGTGTTACCTGGACATACTTCATACATCGACACTGCCCAACATGACAGGAAGCATTAGCAGGATGAATCAGTGAGGATCGCTAATGCGCTGCAGCCCTGCTYAAGTTACTCCGGTCAATGGGAGACTTTAATGGGGCAAAGACATTTAGAAAGCAGGTATTGGTAATSTGACCTCCTACCAGCTCACTGCTCAAACTGGAGCCTGTTCATTCCATTAGCATYAAGGGCCTCCCAAGTATGCAAAAAATATATATCCAACCATGGAATTCAAATACTTCACATGCATGCACTACATGTTTACATAGCTATACTTATTAGTCTTATTAATCTTTTTAGATTTCTAGAAAAGGGGAAAAAATATTTGGAAGAGGGCACATTCAACAACCCAACATAACATCCTGTTGTCTAACACTGAGTAGGTTGTGAAAGCAAAACACAGTCAAGTTGTTATCACATTTAAGATACAATTTATTTTACTTTGACTGACATTCATGCAAACAATGAGTTATTAGCTGTACTTTTACTAGAATTTAACAGGCAATAAATTCATACCAGGAGCTATAGCTGTACTAGAGTGGGCTACAAATRTCTGTCCTCTGTTTACTGTTAGTATCTGTTCCCTTAAGTCTCATTTCACGGTAAAGTGCAGGAAAACAYAACTGCAGACAGACCGTTTGAGGACCTCTTATCCTCTGCTGCGATACAGACGAGAACACAATGGAATTACTGAGTCAGTGGTTTTTAAGATTTTCCCAAATCTCCTCAACCAGATAAGTAGAAGTTGTGGTTCATTTTTGTTGTGTGAAATGAGATGTAGAYGGTGTAAAATAAAAACAAACAAAACTAAATAAATACCACAAACTTKGACARTTTATTCTGTCTGTTTAAAATAAACAAACAAGTAAATAAGTTARGGTCTTACTTTCCCCTCCAGGAGTGTTTGGTGGTGTAGAAACAGGCCAGGTCTTTGTTGTCTTTGATGACATTCATCTTTTCCCAAGACCTAAAACACAGAGTCARACTTATAATTAGGACGTTTCACATAGAAAATAGAAGATTAGGGATTTTATTTGGATAATTATTTGTATTTGTTACACTAAAATAAGAGAATTAAAAGCATTCAGATGGATTTTTGCTTTTTTTTTTTACCATAAACATTGAGAGAGAAAATGACACAAACTTCACAGKGTTAATCAAAATGTTCCAGCTCAGAGAAAGTGTTTCCCACCAACCCCCCACCCCAGCGACATCACACTGTAAACAGCTATTATCCAACAACAGAGAGGAGGACATCCCTCTCAGCTMGCCAGTTCCACAGATTTAGACACAAGCACATGACTTACAATTTATCATTTCTGTGCCTTTTTTGCAGACTACTATGATACAATTTACTGAAGACAATAATAACCAAATCAGTACAACAGGGAAGCAGATAAGTCTAAGAAGTCAGGGATAAGCAAGGCTACAGTATGATTAGTGTRCCTAGGTGTAAAAATATAATGTAAAAYTACAATTCAGYATTTAAATTAGGAAGTGGCTCGGTTTGTGAAAGAGTGATCAAGCAAGTCAAAGATTAAGCCTTAAAGGTAACCAGATGATAGCAAAGCAAAAGGAGCCAAAATAGTCTCTCCTCTTCCACGTGCAGTAATTTGCTGGCAGCTGCACAGTGTGACAAGGGGAACCTGTGTCAGCACTCAGCCAGGATCCTGGAAAAAAAATCCAACTACAGTTTTCCTTCCTGTTGAGTTCTAATGTGCAAATGAGGCAGCAAAAAAAGCAATATGGCCATTTTTTGCCCACTTTTTCATGCCCTAAAGAGACAAGTGTCAGCCATTTCAAGAATCATTTCATAACGACAACATTAAAAGTTCAGGTCTTGTGTAAACACTGATTAATACTGTGATTTGATGTAAAGCAGCAGGATCACAATATGCACAAAGGTCAACACCCTATGTTTGCTCTTTAGAGCAGCAGTTGATAGGGGTGTAAGAAAATATCGATACACTGAAATATCGCGATATTTCATTTCCTGATACTGTATCGATAGTCWAAAGCCCTGTATCGATTTTTTATTAAGGTTTAAAATGTCAACTTTCCTGCCAGCCGTTCATTTTTATGTTGTAGTTCAGCCTCTGACCACTAGTTGGCAGCAGTGAGCCAGCCATTTGGCTCCTCTACCTCTTGAGGTAGAGGCTATTGTTAAATGTTGGGTGACCATATTGTAAATTAATATTAAAAACTAAAAGCTGCAAAAATATATTTTCAAACTATTTATTGTCAAATTTAGTCTAGTAATTGAAAACATGGATGAAATAAGAAATATGAAACAAATRAAATAAAATACATACAAAGCAGAACACAGCTAAATGTATCAAAAGTATGTCTATGTAATATTATCTGAGACAATGAATTTTGGTTTTTCATTTTTTTTCCCCCTGTAAGAGGTTTTTATTTAATAGAATTTTTGGACAATAAAATCGCAATATATCACCTTGCTTACAGTATCGCAATATATCAGGATATATCATATCGTGACCCCTCTGTCATGATATGTATCGTATCGCCAAATTCTTGCCAATACACAGCCCTAGCAGTTGAGCACTTTTTTAATTTCATTACCAAAACAAGTTTGATGTGATGAGTTAAAAAAAGGGTCAAAACAGATGCCAAGCCATGATCATGTGATTGCCCTTCCCATTTTCCCAACCCTGTATACACACAAACTGTGAATCACTGGAGCTACCTTGACAGTTTCCTAAAATTAGGAAAAAAAAGGAAATGTAAATAAAAACAATGACTAGAGGGCAGGGAAGCAAACTTCCTGCAAACACAGCACTGAACAAATGAAAGCTGTGACTTGAATCACATAGTACTGGTGCTTGTCGTCAACTACACATCTCGCAATTTGGACTGAATGAAACCTCTAAAAAGAGGTTTTAAGTATCAAACGGTTACCTTCTAAACTGTCTCAGCAAACTTTTCACAGCTGTGTAAAAATAGGCAGAATCACCAGGTTTCTTTAAAAGACGAGAAACTACCTCAGCATCAGCGTGAGGGCAAGGGTCAAACTGTCATGTGCTACTTTAACAGTCTATAGCCCTGTCATATTTTAATGTCAAGTTAAAAAACATGTAAACGGATGATACATTAACTTATAAATACAACTAGCCACTCACACAGGTGTGTTGCGTTTTGTGGACAYACACACCTGGATGGATTTGGACTTTCAGAATCAAACATAAACTCTACTTCTAAATTCAAATAGTCATAAAATGAGACATGAATGATTAGAGTTTTATAATTTGAAACAAACCTCTACCTTGTTTTTGACTTTTATATGAAACTATCCATCCTCCAACGCAGGAACTTAAGATCAGGAATTACTTACCCACTTTGTAAATCAGGATTTTATGCTAGCAAAACGTAATCCACGCAAATTGTGAAGTGACATTAAAAGCATTTAAAGGCCCTAATTGTAACTCTTAAGCCCATTTGTGGACGTGCACCGGCCCCCCGTGTCTGTCAAGTAAATCCACGACAAACAGCATTAACGTTACCTGGCAATAAAGAAGCTAGCCCAAGTCTGTTTCATTGCAGCAGGCCTTCACGGTTTACTGTCAGGCTAAAAACAAAACACAACTGCTCTCTTTTGTGATGTCGACAATAATGCGCCGCCTAACCAGACCGAGAACAATACTCCAAATACCTCTCTTATCAGCGTTTGTTTGCTAAATGCATTTTGGGGGTTGCGACAGGCCAATATTGGGTTAGCCACAAATTAGCGGCTAACTAGCACATCAAACAGGTCTTAGCGCTGGAGTTAAATGTAGCGAAGAAGAAAGGGGGCGGAAAGTGGCACACGAAAACGGCTGCATTTACCTGTTAATTCGTTAATGGGTGTTAATTGTTGCCGTTCCTCAGCCCCACCACCGTTCACTGAGTTCAGCCAGTGCTTCAGTTCTGCCGCGTATCCCCCCTCCTCAACAAGAGTCAGGACGCTGCCATGTTCCTGATACCAAAAAGCGCTCTACTGAGCAACCGCGAGGCCTGCCTGTCATGCGGCTATCAGCTGATTGGTTTGTGTGGAAGAGGAATTATCGCGAGACCTGACCCGGGATCAGCAGTCTGTGGGTTTCCTGCTGCGTTTGAATGGATCGTTACTATCAAAGCCGACCTCAGAACAGAATTGTAGTGGTGATGGGAATTCCGAGTCTTTTCCGGGATTTGAATCATTTGGTTCAACAACAGCAAACGATTCGTTCGAGTCCCAAGCAGTTCTTCACTCAGCAGCTGGTACTTTAAGTTGTTTTATTTATTTATTTATTTATTTATTTATTTATTTATATTAGTATTTAATTAGTTGTTGTGCATACATATGTATGATGCCAGTACTGTTCAAAGTAATTATCTTTAAATTTACAACTTAATAAATACCTCACATTTGCTAAATRCCTTATCTTTAACATGACACCCACACTTATGGATAAGCTAGATGCTTCTAATGCTAAAAAAAACGAGAGAGAAAATAAAATAGAAGAACTAGAACTAGAAGAATTGAATTTAGTTAAAGAGTTGGTACATTGAGTCGGTTTGATCGCAACAAAGACTGTGGAGCTGTCATCCATAACTGGAAAATATTAAGTAAGCTRCCATATAAAATCACCAACATGTGCAGTCATTATTTATTAAAGAATTGGAAATGCACATCACTTTCAATATCTAGGCGTGTCAGCCATGTCATTAAAACTTTGATTTGAAGAATGTATTTTATTTTATTTTATTTTATTTTATTTTATTTTATTTTATTTTATTTTATTTAACCAGGCAAGTCCTGTTGAGATCTCTGATCTCTTTTTCAAAGGAGGCCTGGGCCTGAAGGCAACCTGTTGTACTTTTTTTTTTTTTTTTTTTTAGTTTTTTGAGGTTTCCCTTTTGTTCTGTAGACAGTTATTTGTTTGTACTTTCTTTTCAGAAAAGAATGCTGATTTGGTACCTTTTTTGTAAGTTTAAGTCAGGGTAGATAAAGGTTATCACAGATATCAGCAAACTACTTGATAAAAGTTAAACTTGTGTAAAATACAACTTTTTTTTGCCATCTATGGACACTGTCACATTAGTGCAACAATGCATAGGTTAACAAGGAATACAGCACATTGCCTTCAAACTATTAAAACATGTACACCTGCTCATGTGGATAGACATATGAGCAACTTGAAACAAAATATGCAGAACCATAAAGAAAACAGTCTCTTTAGACATTGCTGTTTARGTGTCACAACTAAATATAATAAATGTTGTTGGTTTGGAGGAAGTTAAAGCTAAAAAATKACATGTGACAACTGAAAACCAAACAATATCAAACTATTTTTGCTTTATATCTTGTCTGTTTACAATTTACCCTTCATAACGTTTTATCTGCCTTTGAGATTAGCCTTTATGCTTTCTACAAAAACCTTGCACCAACCAACTTTCATCTAGAGGTAATTTCTATGTGATAGTTTCACAAAGGTATTTTTAGTTCAACTGTTGCTGGAACATAAAGGTAGTGATCAGACACAATCTGCTGAGGAGAACTGCACTAACAAAGAACAAAAAAATAACAGCAGTGATCTGAGTCACAGCTTTTCAGCTATGACTACTACTAGTGTTTGTTCTTTTTTTTTTTCAAATCATAAATGACTCACCGTGAATGAAGGTAAAGGTGGAACATCTTGACTTGTGTTACTGACTGATGTTTTACACTAAACCTGAGTGAAACAGCTCAGATTGGTCACGTTATGAGGCATCTGATTGGGTGACAGACCATGCGYTGCTCATTAGTCTAATTTAATTACAGCAAGAGAGAGATGAGGGAAAGAAATGTTTCCTTTATTTTTTTTCTCTGTTGGAATCTCATTTAATAAAATGGAGAGGGAAGGGCTTTAAGTTTTAACCAGGATGAGAAGACTGTCTCCCAGAATCTTTATTAACATTTTATTTGACTCAAATGACTTTTAACATGCCTTGTATTGAATACATTTATTAAACAAGGCTTTGGGGGGGGGGGGGGTTGTGTTGTTGATGTGTAAGTAAAAGCATGGCAACATTATTTGGCTGTGGGCTGCTATTGGGGTTGTAGGCCTATGTCATAAGAAAATATGATCGTCTTTTAAMGATAAAAATGCTTTCAAACATGCATTCTATGCAGAAGTGATACACAAAGTAAATAAACAGTCATGACTGTCATGTCAAGACCTTGTCCTGTGCTCCCTCTCATTTTTTTCAAAGGCTTGTACTGCCATCTAGTGGTCGAAATTGCTCATTGAAGCCGGTCCAGTAAATGGAGCTTTTAGTATTGAAAAAACTATGAAAAATGTGAATTAAAAAATGAAAATATAGTGCAACGCTAAAAGAGGGCGATGCGTGTAGTTAAAATAGAATGATCAGGAAATATTAATAGGTATTTGGGCAAATCATTTAATGCAGCAACGCTGCATCATAATATACGAGAATAAAACATAAAGAGGATTTCATGGTTATGTTAAATAATATAAAGATGTTTTAATAAAAAAAATCAAGAAATATTTCTGTACACAGGAAAAGCAGAATCAGACGATCATTACTGTACAATCTTTAGGTCACCATACATTATTGTAAAAATGATTACTTGAATTCAACAATACATACTGAAAGTAACATGGAGAAGATAAAACAACGATGTTACAAAAGTGATGATCGTGACACATTTAAGGACAATCAGTCAAATCAACTTTACATGTCCATTATAACAAACTGTAGCCTATAATAATCACTAAGCTAAAGTATAAAAGATAAATAAAACGTAAGTACTCAATATTAACAATTTTGTTATGTTGAAAGTGTAATATTTTTCACATACAGCCTCAGTTTTGTTTCTCAAGCAAAACATCGTTCAAATTACGTGCTTTTCCATTTTTTACGTAGCGGCATTGAACGCACCTCTGGTAACCAAGGTAATGACGCTGGGCATTCTCGAAGCAAACACTAGCTGGATAGCTAGGCTAGCGGTTTTATAAGGTAATCTCACGGTTATAGTTTAACGTGAAGTTTGCCTGTTTACCGAGTTAAACACAGTTAAAGAAGTTTACAAGATTTTGAGGCCAGCGAATCAATTCTAGGTTTTTTAAATTTGCTTCCCCCTGCCTTAGACAGTCATCTTTTTTTGGATCAACTCCGATAAGCTACTCAGCCATTATGGTAAGTTAGCTGCCGTGTGTTGCAGAATATCACACCTGAATAATATAATTTTCTAAACGTGGTGCTTCAGTTGAGTAAAGAGCTAATGTTAGCATCTCCTTAGCTGTGCTAGCTCACGTGAAGAGGCCTCGTAACACAAGAGAAAATCCTCTTCAAGTTAGCTAAGCTAATTGTGGTTGTTATTTCATTAACTGTCTTTTTTCTGAATCTTTTCTGATATACATTTTGGCATCAAGTTTCTTTCTTTTTGTCTTCATGCAGGCTGACTTTGGGTTTAACGACCATCATCAGAATGAAATTATTAATTACATGCGATTTGCCCGTTCAAAGAGGGTCCTGAGTCTTAAGACGATCGACTCATGCTTCGAGGAACTCAAAGATAGCAGGTAAACTCTTTTATTGTGTAAATGCACTKTATTACGATTTTATTCTCATCGTCCATTAAAAAAGGTTGTAATGAACAGAGATGTGCTGTAGTGACAGATAGCTTCAAGGTGGGGGGTGGGACAGCATCAGGGATCAGCTCTGAGCCCCATCTTGTTTGTTCTGGTGATGGACAGACCAGCAGATGAGTTCAAGCAGGAATCTCAGCGGACGATGATGTTTTGCAGATGACGTTGTGAAATGTGGTGAGAACAGGGAACACTGAAAGAGAACTTGGAGAGGTGGAGGACACGAAGGAAGAGGAATAAAAGTCAGCTGTGACAAAGTGGAGTACAGCACAGGTTGAAAGACTGGGAGATCAAGTTAGAGAGGGCAGGCTGAGATGGTTTGGGCTAGGGCTGCAACGATTAATCGACGACTAATCGATTATGACTAATTTAATAATCGATTAATCATTTTGTTTGTTCTTTACTTTGTTTTTCTCTCCAAACTGCTTTGACACCTTCCACTGCCACATCTGCCTTTCTGTCCTTGACACACATGCACAGTAGTGGTAACTGGGGTAGGCCGTGGACGTCACAAGACATTATACAGACAGGCTTTGGTATCATGGCTACTCAGCAACGGAGCTCAAAAGTGTGGGATCATTTTAAGAAAATGAAAGAGAAACCTGTGTAATATCTGCAGAGCAGAACTTGCCTTCTACAGCAATTATTTTTAGTTAGCATATAGCTAAAATCTAACCATGGTTATATAATAGCAGCTGCATTCTGGCACAATAAGCTCTATGTTTTATATTCAATTAACGTATGATCTGATTAGTCGACTAATCGGAAAAAAAAAATCAGTGATTAATCGATTATAAAAATAATCGTTTGTGGCAGCCCTAGGGTCAAACAATGTTTTAGTCAAACAGAACCAACAAGAATGAAACAAAAAGTAAAGAATTAGAGAAAAAAATTAATGTTAAATGTAAATAAATTCTAATTATAATAAATTAATAATAGTTTTACATCTAAAAATCATATTTTATTCTTTTAATCTATTTTCCTCATTCAGCWACCTATTAAATTTCTGTTATGTTTCATGTAGGAGAAATACACATTTTTTTCAGTCAGTATTTAATACAGCTGGCAAAATAAATTGTTAAAATATGTATTATGTGCTTCTGTTTTTTAATTCAGATTAAAAAAATCCTTCATGTTACGTGAAGACCCTCTTGATTCAAGAGAAAACTCTGGTTTTTAAAAAAATGGCTGCTTATTAATTAATTGTTGATCAATCTATAAGATAAATCAACTTCAGATTAATTCATTAATCAATAACTTGCATCCTTAAGGAGTTAACTTAATTTATATCTACTCATATTCATGCAATTAAGCGTTTTAATGATTTGGCCGATTAATCGATTAATTGAAAAAATAAACAACAGATTAATCGATTATTAAAATAATCGTTAGTTGCAGCCCTAGTTTGGACGTGCGGAGGAGGGACACTGGGTATAGTGGTAGAAAGATGTTAGAGGTGGAGCTGCCAGGAAAAAGACAAATAGGAGCTCTGCAGATACAGTTAGAGGACATGTACATAATTTGAGTAAAGAGTAAATCTGTGCTTATTGATGACTTTCCTGTCTGAAAGGCTGGTGGAGGAGACGTTCACGGTGGACGAAGTGAAAGAGATGCTGGACGGGCTGCAGATGGTGGTGCGTGGGGAGGTGGAGATGGAGCTCATCAACACGGCCCACACTAACGTGCTGCTGCTCAGGCAGCTTTTCTCTCAGGCAGAGAAGTTTTACCTTCGACTGCAGAGTGACATCTCAGAGCTGGAGAACAGGTGAGCTCTGGAAGGGGAAGCTGATCTGGGTCTCCTGCGAACCGCTGAGCTCAAAATCCATAAACAGAAAAAATAATTTAACAGGCAGAGTCACATTTTTATCCAAATAGTTACAAAAATTTGACTTAATGTAAGGTTTTATAAATCTAAAATGATAGTTGCTTTATACTGCTACTTTTATCATTAATATAATTGTCATTTTGGAAAAAAAACCATGGGATAAAGCTGTTTTTTTTACCTTGCTTTTCTGGTTGTTCATTTTATTTTGAAAACAATCTGATAGCTGCCATATGAAACAAACAGGTCTCTAAATAGCTCTTACTTTGTACCAGTTTGTATCTCATTTCCTCATTGTCTTTATTACATTCCATCTGCCAGGTAAAAAGGTCACATGTATGAGGTATATGTATTTTGCTCTACTTTCCATTACACATGTTTATTCCATTACAACACTCTAGTCTGTTTTTTTAAAACGGACATTTAGTTAGTCTAAACCCCACAAACTAATACCTTTTATGGTTGATAGAATAGAATACGAACAACATATTTCATTTWATCTTATCAATAGTGAATCTAACAGTCTTTCTAATTAGATTTTTGGGGGTCTGCTGGACATGATTTCCATCCGTTATTGTTCAAAAATACTTTTTATTACCCCACATTTCTACTGCACTCCTTATTACGTTCTGCGTTTCACTGAGARTCAAAGACTTTAGAATATTATTAAACTGGCAGGACAGTGGACAAAACTATATATGAAGTGGATAAAGATAAGATTTGTGAAGATTTCAGCCTTTGAGAGCAGAACTGGTTTATTGCAGAGGTGGTTTACGCCCATCGCAGCCAGAGAAAAGTTCAAATGTGTCACATTGTTGAGGTTGGACAACAGAAGAAAGATGCTTGATGCAAGCTAAATGTTTCAGTCAGTCAGTTTTGTAAAATAGCTCTTTTAAATAACATTTTGTAGTAAAAGCAAAATAAAAAAGGTGACATTTTTTACTTCAACTGGCTGTACACTAATGTAGGGAGTAGCTAAAAGACTCTTGGTAATAAGTGAAATCGTTTCAAGATGTTCTTACGTGTGTGCCATATTCTAGAGTTCAAATCTTTACCATGCATTTACAAACTTACAATAAATAAAACTTGTTTATTTTTCTTTACCAATTATTCAAAGAGTTCCTGAGAATACAGTATATCATCGTTTTTTGCACATTACTAATCATTTTCTAGATTTAAAAAAAGGCCAGTTCTCGTTTGGTTGCACGGGCCACGCTAAGTTCAAAACAAAAATACGCCAGCTACCTGACAAAATGGGTAAAATTATGTGTATTATGCCAAATTTCTTAAATATAAAGATGTTTTCTTTCAGCTTGTGCATTTTTAGGCACTCTGAAACTATAAAAGGGGCTAAATGGATAAAAAGATTTTGTTATCAAAGATATTCAAAATGTTAGATTTGACATTTAAATGCATTCTAGAAATCCAAACGACACTTGACGCTTCCTCCATTCGTCAGAGATATGAGAAATACTTTTGCTTTATTAGCACACATTACATGAGCAAAAGTTCACACGCCCTGTTGTTCAGAACATAATTTCACGCTGGGCTTGCTTGATCAGCGTAAACCTCCCCAGAGCACAAATCTGCACTATCTGCCCTCGCTCCTGAACTCTGTCTAGCTTCTGACCTCAGTCACCTCTCACCTTTGAAACACCGTATTCTAAAGAAGATACTTTGTTTATAATACGCACATGGTGGGTGGATAAACAACGTATAAACCCTCTCTTTTTTTCCCCCCACAGGCTACAGCTGTACGTGACTGAATAGCTTTCTAGAGCCAGGAATACGCCCCTTGTCACGACCTACGTGTCTTCAGCTGCTTTTTAAAAAACCACATATAAGCTTTGTTGAGAACACTTCAGCTCACCACAAGCACGTGTCTTTTAACATAAGAGCTAAACTGCCATCAGGAAAAACAGGGTGTTCACTGTTCTTTGCCAAAAACTCACAACCGCTACAGAGTAGATTGTAATGTTAGCAAAGATCAAAATCGACACTGAGGTCAGATTATCTCCGGTGTCAGTTGTACTGTTCAGTGTTGCTCACAAAATACACATTTTACAAACTGGACTGTTTTTTTTTTTTAAGGCTAATCATTCATCATGAGTTTTCATGTGTTTTTCTTCTTGCGTGTTTATAGGGAGCTTTTAGAGCAAGTGGCTGAATTTGAGAAGACTGACTTTAAAACCACCAGTAAGGTACAGAAGCCATGGTTTCTCACATGTAGAACCTTCAGACGCACAGTAGCATATTTACACCAACACGAATCAGAAAAGTGCAGCATCTCTAGACATTTGAGTCTTTCCCAAAAGCTTCAGCTGCAACTTCTTCGTTTTATTTCCAGATAAACCAAGAAACGAGCAAACCCAAGTTAGCGCCGTTGAATGAAGGCGGGGTGTCGGAACTTCTTAATAAGGTAATGCATTGTGTTAGCTGCACGGACTGAGCGCAAAGCTCTACTGTTATTATTAAAACCCTTAAACACAATTGTTGTTTTTTTTTACTTTAAGGAAATAGCGAGACTACAGGAGGAAAATGAGAAACTGAAAGCCAGGCTTCGGACTTTAGAATCTCAGGTATAAAAGTAAACAAACAAAAAAAACTTTCTCTACTACATTTTTGTTCTTAAAATTAGTAACAACTGTTGTTCTGTTCCTATGAAAACGATTGCTGACAGGCCATGAGTGCCTTAGAAGGGAAATCAAAGGTAGAGCGAGCCCTGAAAGACCTCCAGAAAGTGCAAGGTGAACAGCAGGTACTGTTCCAAATCGTGTTTGCAATTTACAAAAAAATCTGTTTCACAGTTCAGCGATGTTTTCCATTTTATTTATACTGTATATATTTTTTTCCATCAAAATTCTTGCTGCCATTTGCTTTAATCTGCTAACTTTGAGCTAAATGGTATGTATCCATCTGTTAGAAACACAACTAGTAGATTCTGTATCTTCAGGCTGTTTTTGCCACAATCAGCCGTTCAGGCCATTTGAGCCCTAACTGGGTTTTTTTTCTTCTGCCCTCAAGCTTGATGCTCAATCCCAGGAGATCAGCAGTCTAGAGAACACAGTAGCAGCCCTGAAGGAGGACTATGAACGGTCTCTCAGCGCCAACGCTGCATCGCAGAAGGATTTGCAAGAGAACCTCATCTCTGCCAAACACGAGCTTCTAAGAGTGCAGGAGCAGCTGGCCTTAGCAGAGAAGGTATGTCAGTGTTCCAGCTCTGGTTTCTGTCTGATAATTCACACCAACAAGTGAGATGGATTGGTACAACAGTCAGCGTGTCACTGGTTGTGTTGATTGGGAAGTTCAGCAGTGGCATTGATGCTAATGACTGCCTTCCTCTTTTTTCTACTTGCACTCATGTCATACGATCGTGCAGCTGACGGTTCTTTAACAGGTCGACCAGTATCCTCGGGTTTTCCCCATAMCTTTGGTGTTTTTGTGAAATGCTTCGAAACTCATCATGAAAAAAGGTTATTCCTCCCCACAAAAACACAATGCCCCCGAACTCCCTGAAACACTTCCTCTAAAGTCCAGTTCGTTTGTTTCTATTTTAATGTTATTTACAAACCTCACCTTGGAACACATTAACATAATTTCTGCTCAGTGGGTAATTTTGAATGCCTCACGTGACTCAGTGGTTCTCATAGCAAGAAGCTCCTGAGTTCTATTCCCAGTTTGGACCTGGGGTCTTTCTGTGTGGAGTTTGTATTAGGGTTGGTCAAAATCGTACCGTGCRCAATTAATCGTCATAAAAACTTTAATCTTTTTTTCCCTGACACTTGACGATTAATAGGATTAATGCCATCAGGCCGACTGACTGGAGAGTTCCCCAGTCAGTCCACTCGGTGCTCCTACACTTTAAATATGGCGAACATTTAAAAAAAGGTTCTGTAAATAATTTATCATAACTCCAGTTTTACTTGGTCTGTCAACAGGGCTGTGTATTGGCAAGAATTTGGCGATACGATACATATCATGACAGAGGGGTCACGATACGATATATCCCGATATATTGCGATACTGTAARCAAGGCGATATATTGCGATTTTATTGTCCAAAAATTCAATTAAATAAAAACCTCTTACAGGGGGGAAAAAATGAAAAACCAAAATTCATTGTCTCAGATAATATTACATACTGTAGACATACTTTTGATACATTTAGCTGTGTTCTGCTTTATATGTATTTTATTTTATTTGTTTCATATTTCTTATTT
>NW_013952451.1:799637-815462 GCF_001266775.1 Austrofundulus limnaeus
TAATAATGTTGATTTATTTGACCAATCATCTAACGCCTCATAGTAACACAGACAGAAAAATATTATGTTCTGTGATAGTTAAAGTCTGTACACCTCCAGAACATTAAACAAGCATAGTGTGTGCTCTCCAACATGGACCTTTCTACGATGGTGTGTTTGGAGGTTTTTCTGACTCTGTTCAAACTAACCAAGCTTATTACACAATTTTAGATTTTTTTAACCAACATGAAGCTAACAAAAAAAATCAATGTCAAAGTTCTACAGTACTCCACAGGTACAGTATTATTGTAGTGTTTCCCTTCAGCTTGGAGAGATTATGTTCTGTGTGCAGGAGCTGGACAAAAAGTTTCAACAAACGGCAGCGTACCGCAACATGAAGGAGATTCTAACCAAGAAGAACGAGCAGATCAAAGAAATTAGGAAACGATTGCAAAAGTGAGTATTTATAAGTCATTAAAAAAAGCAAACTTTTGTTACGGAAAGAGAATGCAGTTTGAAAAATCTCAATTACTGAGGTCTTTGACGAATATATAATCAGAGAAAACATTGTTTTATTTGTTTTTTCAGATATGAGCCCGACGAATGAGCTCCACACACATCAACCAGGAAAACAGGACCAAAATGTACGACTGTGGTGTCGACAAGAAACCATCAGTTCCAGTGTTTTAAGACAAGAAAGACAGTAAAAAAAATCTTTCTAGAAAGAATTCTTTTTACTTTATCTAACAGTTTCTGTACTTATTGGCTATAGGTAAAAGCAGAAACCAGTCGGTTTGCTGCAYAAAACTGAATACACTTTATTTTTTCTCCTGTCGGAAGCTTAAGCTCACCTTTAGTAGCTATCTCTCCTCTCAGTGCTCTATGCAATTTCCTGCTTGAAGGGGCCTTGTCCGTTTGCTGAAATGGACAGAAATAAACTCTTTGTCTCAAGCTTTGCTCTTATATTTATCAAATAGGAAATACTGAATAGTCTGGTTAATAATTACTGATATTTTCTCGTCTTAATTTTAGCAGCACCTTAAAATCCAGTTTTAACAAGCGAAACCAAGTTCCAAGCAAATTTTTTTGTTCATTAGTGATCATTTTAGTGAAAAGTGATGCTTCTCGATGCTTGAGGTTTTCGGGTTGTTTTGCCATTTAAATGTTTTTATTGCATTTCACTCCTAAGTATTTCCAATAATACAATATAATATAATACTGCGTGGAAGTCGGAGCTTAAAGCAAATTTATTTTTCTTCTTTTTGCTCCTGCGTCTAGATTTGAAGGGCATAGAATATTTTTTGTGTGGAATCTTTGTGTATTTTTTGTATCACTGTATTTACATGACTTTCAATTCATGAAGAAATGGCTCTTGTAGAGTGTGACACATCTACTGTTACATTAGATGTGTGTTTGTCTGGATTGTGCAAAATATGGGCAAATAAAAGTTGTGACTTGGTTTTTTTTCATGTTTTTGTTATGAATGATGGACATTTTCATCTAATTAATGTGTCTAGATACCATAAAGTCTTATTTTTATATTTTAGACATTTGGACTAGACTAATGCATAATGTTAAAACAGTAGAACTGATTGAACTATAGTGATGGTAGGATTTTAAATACTTGATTGGATTCAACTAGGGGTTGCTACACTGCTATAAAACACAAAGTATGAATTAATTGAATGCATCAAAACTATTTAAACTGTTAAAATTTGTTAGACTTGCAGATTATAACATGAAACCACTGTACATAGATTTTGTAAAGGCTGAATAGATTTTTATTGTCTGTTGCCAAAGGTGAAAAGGCGACAATGTTTTTGCCTCTGTGAGATTATTTTTTTGTTTTGTTTTTGTTTTTTTAGTAAATAGCTCATGAATCACATGACGTGATAATGAAACATTCAGAAATTAATCATGAGGTTGGTATCTACATCTGATTTCCTTTTGGATTTAACAAGTCAAGATGGAGCCAAAGCTAATAAGCCATGTAAGAAAATTTATGTTAGAGTTTGGTCCGCATTGCAGGTAGTRAGTCGGGCTCGTTTCCAGTGAATTGGACTCTGTCAAGGTTGCCTTTTGTCACTAATTCTGTTCATAACTTTTATGGACAGAATTTGCGCAGCCAAGGTGTTGAGGGGATCCTTTTTGGTGACCTTAGGATCACATCTCTGCTTTTTGCAATGATGTGATCCTACTGGCTTCATCAGATCCTGATCTCCAGTTCTCACTGGAGCGGTTCACAGCCGAGTGTGAAGCGGCCGGGATGAGGATCTGAGACCATGGTCTTGAGCCGGAAACCGGTAGAGTGCCTTCTCCGGGTAAGGGAGGAGGTTCTGCCCCAAGTGGAGGAGCTGAAGTATCTCGGGGTCTTGTTCATAAATGAGGGAAGAATGGAGCAGGAGATAGACAGGTGGATTGGTGCTGTGTCTGCAGTGATGCGGGTGATGTACCAGTCTGTCGTGGTGAAGCGAGAGCTGAGCCAGAAGGTGAAGCTCTCTGTCTACCAGTCGGTCTACGTTTCTACCCTCATCTATGGTCACGAGCTTTGAGTAGTGACTAAAAGAATGAGATCGCAGATACAAGCAGCCAAAATGGGTTTCCTCCGCAGGGTGTCTGAGCTCTCCCTTAGGGATAGGGTGAGAAGCTCAGTCATCCAGGAGGGACTCAGAGTAGAGCCGCTGCTCCTCCACGTCGAGAGGAGCCAGTTGAGGTGGATCGGGCATCTGGTTAGGATGCCTCCTGGACACCTCCCTGCTGAGGTGGTCCGGGCACGTCCCACTGGGAGGAGACCCAGAGGAAGACCCAGGACACGCTGGAGGGACTATGTTTCTCAGCTGGCCTGGGAACACCTTGGGATTCCCCCAGAGGAGCTGGCCCAGGTGGCTGGGGAGAGGGAAGTCTGGGTCTCTCTGCTTAGGCTGCTGCCCCCGCGACCCGATTCCGGATAAGAAGAAAATGGATGGATGGAGCAAACTTAAAAATGACTACAACTCAGCCAATTTTACAAACGAGCTAAAATTTGGTGCAACAGTAGCTGAGAATCGTCCCCRACACATACTTAGAGCACTGACTGAATACATAAGATAAATGGCAAATGGACTGAACTTCTATCAAGTCCCTCCAGACCCCAAAGCACTTTACACTTACAGACATTCACACATTGATGACAGCAAACTACGATCTGTTGTTAAAATTTTAACCAATAAAGTAAACTGTACTTGTCTATTAGCAAACAGGCAGGTACAGCTTGACAGATTTGAATGAAACTCTCAGAATGTAATTACCAAAAGTTCCTCAAGAACTGATTAACATTTGGAGTCAACACAAATTAAGATGGCTGCCTGAGCCAACTGACATTAGGAAACACAAAAAATGCTTTATTTCAGTCACTTTTACATATGTTCAGCTAAAATCAGGTGCAGTAATAGCAGTGATACACATCACATACTGCAAGAGCTAACTGATCATGTGAAGTGTTGCAGTTTGTTGTTCAAGTTTTGACCTAAATGACTAGAACTCACTTCTTGGCCTTTCTCGAGATAAGATGATCTTAGCATTATATTCTGACATGAAAAGTGTCAGGTGATAAGCACTTATTCAAGGAAGGCTAGGCCTTTAATTGGTGCTTTGGCGCTTGCAAAAAATAATTTAGTGCAAATGTCAAACTCTTGTTTTCCGGTTTTAAGCACGTTGTTTATTCTTTCTGCGTAATCGTGTGCTGATTCAGAGATCAGATGACTAAAACAAATGATACAACTTCCTCTGTTTGTGTACTTCTTAATAGTCAGGAAACTAGATGAGGTAGGACGCTCTTTGAACAGTTAACAGAGTTTAACAAGCCCAAAAACCCTCTGCACTGTGCAATTTAACACTGCACCTACTTTGTGAGAAAACATCCTCACAGAGATGACGCGTGTAGTGAGACTGAGACAGGATAAGACACAAAGTGGTCAATAGTCAGTCAACCGTCAACCCCCATGTTGTTTTCAGTGAAACTTTAAAACCCACAATGTCCTGACTTAAACGTGTGATAGTTTTGCATCGAGGAGGAGTTGCATGCATGATTTACTTGAGAACAAAAAGGGTGCTGAAGAACTAGATACAGTAAATCAACTAAAACAGACACTTACTGTATGTGTCCACCGCTGTACTGAAATAAAGATAACGACAGATAAAATGTTTTGTTTTTGTGCATCAAAATGAACACACACGTGCAGCTGAAGGGTTGGTGGGGTGGGGGTAAACTGGTGAGAATTTCAGATAGGATGCAGCAATTTAGCAGTTTGTCTCACAGTGTATAAAATAAATCACAGCCAGCAGATACAGGAAGTGGTGACAACCTTCTCTCAGTACCAAACACAAATCTCTCGCTCTTCTGAAAGCTGTGACCGTAACAGTACTTTCCCATAATGTGGGGCAACAGTTGATACATGTGAGTGTACTCAATCCAGAGCAGCTTTCTGCTCACTGCGTTGGCATCAAAGGGGTTTTCTCAGTTTCACTAACAAGACAGAATTCTGCTTCTGTTGTTTGCTTTGTCTTCAGAACGTAAAAACAGATGTTAGAAGATGCGAGTTTCAGCAGAGTTTCACAAAAAGTAGGTGGTGTCCAAGGTGATTTCTTTTCTAAACAATGAAAACTAATTCAGGGGAACAATAAAAAGTACCAGGCAGAATACCCTGCTCTGCAGTTCAGATATCATGCAWCATGTTCTGCAAAATGGAAAGTTGAAGTGTTGTTTCTTAGATAATTTGAAGTGGGGTCCTGTGGAAAGTATGAACCAACAATATCTTACCTGCTGTAGATGGCTCYTTGAACAACCTGAATGTGTTGAATTCTGACCAGACTGGCAAACAAATGACTAGTATGATTGAGGCCAAGACCAAAGTGGATTGCTGCTGTCTTAAAGAGATAGTCTGGCCATTCTGTCAGATATTTATCAGCAGGTAATACTAGATTGGCTGTGATTAATCATAGAGAAGAGAGTATGGAGAAAGGGGCAGAAGTCTTAAGGGCCCTGCATGGTCGATAGGCAGCCAATTAGTAAACGTGCAGTCACAATGGTGGTGGGAGGTTAGTTGTGCACACGGTTCAGGTAAACCATGATTGGTCAGATTGACTATTTTTGACAAGGCCATAACAGTTTGAATGGATTATTGCTAGAGAGCTGGGGTGGTTTTATAACAATTCAGATCGCAAATTTTAAATATGAATATTAATTTTAGTCATAACTCGAGACAGAAAAGTGCTAGTCACACCACATTTGAATGCCTTACACGTGGATGGACGTGTAACAATTCGGCTCGGTCAGAACAGCCCTAACCTGCCTGGGGAAAAAAAATCACTTTTATGGAATATGAATATATTGGTCATAACTCGAGACAAAAAGGTGCTGGCCGCAACAAGTTTGAAGTCTATAAACTATATGTGACCAATCATTTCAAAATAAGGATTAAGTCAAATTTGGTCAAAATGACCTAATTACATTTTCAGATTCTTGGCTTTAAAAACTACATTTTGACACCTGGTTCATTCTGATATCATAATTAAATCCATATGTATGACTTAATTTGTCTTGTTGGTTACAATAACACATGAATATTTGGTCTAAATGTGAGAAATACAGACATTGTTCAAATGAGATTATTAGTTGTGTTACTGTTTTTGTGTATTTGACTGTACAAMGACACCCCACACTTTATTTTGGGTGTATGTTTTAGTTAGATTGTTCATTTCTGAGAGTACTGGTATTTACTGGATGTCACTGAATGCACCATGTGGAAAGGNGCTCAAAAAAGTGCTTCAAAATTTTGTTTTATGATTAAATTTCAGACAGTTCATTCAAATGATATATTATTAAGACATTTATTCATTATATTTTGACAAAATGCATTTTTTGTTAACATTTTAGTCAAAACACTATATTTACCTATTTCTCTATATACAACCTTTGGACTTAATCCTCGTTTCGATGTGATGGGTCACATATTTACATGTACACTATTTTGTTTGAGGCATTGTTCTGTTTTAAACTAAAAATAAAGTCAATAAATTATATTTCCATGTTCACAATGGTTTTACTATTTACCATTTATCATCAGATCTTTTACCTTCCCCCACAAGGCAATCTGACCAATCACAATTTTCTTAGTGACTGCAGAGACCTCCTTCTCAGTTCAGATGGACCATGCAGAGACCTTTAGTTTAGGCTAGGCCAGGGGTGGGCAATCCTGGTCCTCAAGGCCTGCAGCCCTGCATGTTTTACTTTTTKCTCTGCTCCAACACACCTTATTTGAATGAATGGGTGATTATCAGGCTGCTGCAGAACTTGGAAGAGACTGAATCAAGTGTGTTGGAGCAGGGAGAAATGCATAACATGCAGGGCTGCGGCCCATGAGGACCAGGATTGCCATCCTTGGGCTAGGCTAATGACTAGCTAAACAAGGGCCAATTTTGTGCTGTTTTCTCAGCCTATAAAACAGCTATTGCTGATATATCTGGTATGAAAGAAGCTGCATCAACACTTTTACATTTGTGCTGATTATAAACCATGCGTGTGTTAACGGTGCTGAGGCAACTGAATGTATCCATCTGCCTGATCAGTGCATGAAGTCAGACCAACAATTCAGCAGCCTCAGCATCACTGTGATATAACAGTCTATGTTCAGCAGACACACATTTGGACCTTCTAACATGGGCATTGRAGGTTTAATATTAGCTAATGCAGCATTCTTTCACCCCATTGTTTTTGAGAAAAAGCTGTTTCATAAGTCCAAAACAACAGACCCTTGTTGGGCTAGCTTTTATCCTAGCGTTGCTGAAGACCTTTTTACTCTGTCACAACTGATAAGATACCAACAACAGATAATTTTATGACAGAAAATCACTGCAAAACCAACCAGACTTATCTTTAAAACAACTCCAATCATCAGCATTTTGTGCAAAAGCTATTAGAAACCTCTTCATCACTTCCAAAATACCTTGTTATACATTAGAAATGTTGTGATATTCCTGCTGAAAGTACTGCAGGCTGCACCAGACGTGCTACAGCTTCTGTCTCTACCTGCTTTTGTTTGCACATGTACCGGTAAACTAAAACGCAATGTTTATTTGAGGAAAACCTAAAAAATTTTAAAACAGCAGTTTCATGAACTGCTTTTAATTTTTTTTTGAGACGGGAGATGTTTTAAAGCAGTCGCAACTCACTTCAGAGTTGACCCAACTCAGATTGACCATTAGTTCATCAGTCTGGTCAGAATAATACTCTGTTTCTCCAAATTGAGGTTGTTCAATGAGCTTTCTACAGCAGGTAAAATAATAATTGTTCATAATATTTCTTCAAATGATCTGAACTACTGCTTCAAGATATAATCAGGCTAACCATAGCTCGTCTTGAAGGTACCACGAATATAAATGTCACTAAAAACCATTGGAAACATTGTAGAAATTTAGGTCTGAATCTTTAATGTGCTGATAGTGTGATCATGAATAAACCCTATACTCTCAGTATTTAAAAACTGCACAGTGAGCTGAGTTTTTACTGAGATTGTTGTGATAACTTTTGTTTCCACACAGGCCTCGTTCTCCTTATCACGTCGTTTTGTAATCTAGATTGTGAAATGTGTAGTTTAGCATTTCTCAGACCCTTGATATCTAAGTCACCTATAATACAACAAAAAGTTAATAATTAGGTTTTTTATTTTCTTTTAAAAAATGCTATTTTTTGTGCTGTTTTTCATAAACTGGTCTCATCTTGAAATGAGACCCATGCATCACTTTGTTCATGCAGATCTTTCTCAACTGGTACTTATGGGGACCTAAGTCCTGTCCGCATAGGGGGAAATGCAATTGGTGGGTTAGGGATAAGGTTTAGGGTAAAGGGTCAGGGTTAGGCTACAGAAGGGAATGGAAATCAATGCAAAGTCCCCATAAAGATAGCTGTGCTAGACCATATGTCTGTGTGTGTGTTGGCAAAATATATCATRAACCGCTCTGTAAATTTGAATCCAACTTTCAGAAAGTGATAAACATCGTTTATCTGATGCTAAGTCATGAAAATAAAATTATGGTCATACTTTACTACAAACTGTTTACAAATGAACTTTTCAATATGTTAAGACTGCTAGACGTGGTACTGAATTGTTTTATATAGACTTATATTTTATTATGAAACTCATACCAACTCCAGTATGTTGTTCTGTCTTTTTATGTGTCTGTAATTACTGTATTACCACAGATTAGAACAATGCACTCATACCGCTGCACTTTAGCAGTTGGTAGATAGCAGGTTGTGAGTGAAACTCTGCATTGATCACGTCTTTTCCCAGAAGGTAAACACCGATCTGATCATGACACAGCCGTTTCCCTGTGATGAAAACCGAGAAACGCAACCAGAAATTGGTAGAAATCTGAAGAGGTAATTCACCACGCACTCATCTTCTTTTAGAGAGTGCTCACGACAAYGAGGCTGAGAAACTTCTGAGGCAAGGAAGTGAAACTGTGAGAATACAAACCCACTCAACCTTACAGAGGTCCAACAGCCCAAACAGCCCTGCACATGAGTTTCTCAAAAAATAATAATCAAATAACATCATTATGTAAATAATCATCTGTTTCTGTATGGCTTTATTGTTGATCAGGATGTATTTTTAATCACAACATTGGCAAAACAGGGACTTTTTTTCTGCCTTCTTTTCATTTAGTTTTCGTCAGCAAAATGATGTATTTGTGGTAATTATTTCCCTTTCTTCTTCATATTACCAAGTAACCATCCACTTCCCTTTACTTACACAGACTTCTGTTTACGGGGTTTGCCACATGATTTACTGTTTTTCCCCCCTTGGCCACAGGAAAATAGCTGCTGGTGACAACGGGCTGAAATAAATCAGATAGATCCTTTAAACCAGTGGTTCCCAAAGTTGGGGTCGGGACCCAAAGTGGGGTCCTGAAACATCAAGGTGGGGTCCTGAAACATCAAGGTGGGGTCCTGAAAAGATTTTCTGAATTAATTACATTTTTGCCTTAGTTGCCTAAAATGTATAAATGTAGAATAATAAATATTGTTACAATGCCCATGTTTAGCTGACCTGATACAAATGTTTATCATCCAAAAATAGTTGTGGGCACAGGTCTACTGTTATTTTGTGGGTCAAATGCTGAAAAGTTTGGGAACCACTGCACTTCAGAAATCAATTTAAAGGGTAATAAAAATAATTGGTGATGTAATATTTTCCCTATAATTATTACAAAAAACACAAAATAAGTATAAACAAGTATTTATATTTGTGTAGACTTTGTTTTTAGGATTATTAACAAAGTCAGACTAGTAATATTTGGGGTCACAAGTTTTTGCCATGAATATTTTTTGGGTCAGAAGATAAAAAGTTTGGGAACCACTGCTTTAAACAGCAGGTGAAATTTAACAAATTTAAACCTTGGACAATGTTTATTATTTTTAAGAAAAATGCTTTATAGTTTTCTTTAACCAAAACCTCATTCCGGGACTCTTTGGTGTCTCACCAATTCTGAGCAAAACTAAAAACTAAAAAAAAAAAAAACTTTTAGACTGTAAAACCACTGGCAAAAAGTATGGAATCACATCATGAAATGTCTGAATGAGTGATCATCCAAGACTGGTGATTCCATATTTTTTGCCAGGGGTTGGTTGTATATTTGTGCCAAATCAGACCCAAATTGGGCTTACAACACTTTCAGTTCTATTTTAAACCTTTACTCACATGTTTGCAGTTTCACAAATCARTCTGTTAGTGGTCTGCCTCTGCAAAGAGCCCGAGCAAAGACTTGATAGAACCTGCTCTACTTTCACYCTCATGAATCATTAGGTGACGTCTAAAAGTCACTTAATACTCAGACCTTGTCAGACGGTTTTCAGAATGATAAAAGAGGTCCAGTTGGTACACGCTTTGCTGTCACTTAAAACTTGAGAAACAACGTCAGCAATGTCCAATGTCCACTGGCTGTTGCTCTCAGCAGGCTGAGACAAAGGCAAAGTGATGAAGTTAGCACGTGATCTTTCGTGGTTAAAGGGAAACCATATAAGCCAGTGAAGATRAGTACAGTTGACAGCTGTTCCACTCAGACGTAGGAGTCACACACGCACTGTGAAGATCCCTGTTCACACGATCCTGCAAAAAAAAGGTAAAGTATATTTTGCATTTCTTTCAAAATAGCTGCAAGCGAAGCTCAATGTTCAGTTTTCGATTATGTTTATCATTTCTTTGTTGTCTTATTTTGATGTTTTTTTTTTGTTTTTTTAGACCAAAATGAATGAGACAACTACCTATATGTTTGATGAGGACATGTATTATACATCAACTGTAAGTATTACAATAAGTTGTTTATGATGACATTAATAATGAGGGAGAAAACAATGTGAAACAAGAAAGAGAGAGAGAGAGAGAGAGAGAGAGAGAGAGAGAGAGAGAGAGAGAGGGTGGGATGAGCTAACATAAGGGGAATAAACTTTTTGTGTATAAATTTTGTTTTCTTCGCTTCAGACTCAGTCAGAAAATACACTTTTTTTTTTCAAACATGCGTTTGACATCAGACATTTGCAGGGTACACAGATGCTGCAGTCAGTAACAAGCCGCATCGGCGTCACAAACACTTTCCATTGTTTTCAAAAACCCGAGCCCCGCTGCTTATCTCTGCCCCACATCTTAAAACGTTACTGCTGGCGGGGTACTGAAGTTGCGCAGTGGGCCCCCTTTCTGGAGCCCCTCAGGATCATTCACTCCCCCACTGGGCTTGGATAGCAGCAGGAAACTGTGCAGTTGTGTGGTTTCTTCTGCACAGACACAACAGCTGCACCTGAACTCTGGTTAGCTCGTACGTCACAGACAGCGTTTGGTGTCATTTGAATTCATTCCCACCAGAAGTGGGTTCGGCTGTAAAATGTTCTGCAGTCGATGAGTCGGTTCTGGAGGAAAGAACAAACAAAAAAAAAAAAAGAAAAAAAGTTATGTGGGAAAGGCTTGTGCACGTAATTGTTGTACTGTTTTAATAACCCAATGATGATTTCTTTGATTGCAGGATCCAGGTGACTACGAGATGACTGATGACTCGGGCATGTGTGACAAAAGCTGGGTCAGGCAGTTTCGTGGTGAGTACGAGCAACCCCTCTTCTGGATCATCTTCACCCTCGGCTCTGTGGGAAACCTGCTGGTGGTTTGGATCTACACCGCAGTGCGCAACCGCTTCAAAACGATGACCGACGTGTACCTGCTGAACCTGGCTGTGGCCGACCTCCTCTTCCTGTGCACGCTGCCCTTCTGGGCTGCAGATGCCACCAAGGGCTGGGGCTTCGGGCTCAGTCTCTGCAAAATTGTGTCCGCCGTCTACAAGATCAACTTCTTCAGCAGCATGCTCCTTCTCACCTGCATCAGCGTGGACCGTTACATCGCTATTGTGCAAGTCACGAAGGCGCAGAACTTAAAGAAAAAGACGCTGTTCTACAGTAAGCTCGCTTGCCTCGGCGTCTGGTCTGTCTCCACGTTACTGGCCCTCCCYGAGTTCATCTTCGCGCAGGTCAAGGTGGAGGAGAACTCGCAGCAATCCTTCTGCACTCTGGTCTACTGGGACAAYGCATTCAACCGGACAAAGATCCTGGTGCTGTCCCTGCAGATCACCATGGGCTTCTGCCTCCCTATGTTGATCATGTTCTTCTGTTACTCAGTCATCATCCGCACCCTTCTGCAGGCCAAAAACTTTGAAAAGCACAAGGCCCTGAGGGTCATCTTCGTCGTGGTGTTTGTGTTCGTCCTCTCCCAGCTGCCCCACAACGCCCTGCTGATCGTGGAGGCCACGCAGGCCGCTAACACCACCATCACCGACTGCGAGACTGTGATGCGCTTCGACATCGCCGGACAAGTTGCAAAGAGCTTGGCTTTCACCCACGCCTGCCTCAACCCCTTCCTGTACGTTTTTATCGGGGTTCGGTTCAGGCAGGACCTCCTGAAGATGGTTAAGATGTGCGCTGGTGGTCTGAGCAAAGGAGGGTTCAGCAAAGTCCAGTCAGTTTCCAAACGTCCCTCAGTCATGTCAGACACTGACACAACCCCTGCTCTCTCCATATAAATGATTATTCGCCATAAATACAACCAGTGGAGTCTGGTGATCATGCTTTACAATTCTTTCCTCAAATGCTACAATACCATTTACAACTCTGCAAACACAGATCTGTCTGATCTTTATTTGCATTAACATCACAGTCACAGCCATATCTGTTCCCCTGGTATCACTGTACAAACTGTATAAAGATGTAAATACTGTTTTATAAATGTGTGTTTTTAGTATTTTTAATTTTTTTTTTTGCATTTGTGCTTCCTGTATTTGAACATACCTGTATTTTTGACTTTCATGTGTAAAACAGTCATTAATAAAAAAGGAGCTTGCGGTCTTACACCTTTGCATTGTCCTCAACAGCAAAACACAAAAAGGAAGGAAGAAAACCGACTGAGGTGCAACTTGTAAATGAACGCACCGTGATGAGCTCAACAGTTTGTATTTGAGAAAGTCTGCTTTCACTGGCATAACGTACCCGCTGTGGGTGAGAACATGCTTGAATGTGGCTGCGTCAGTCCACAAGGTTTTCGATCTGACTGGATAGTCCCCGTTTTTTGTCTGTCTGCGCCGTACTATGTGCCGACACTCTAGTTGGTAAAGTTTTACTATGACTCGGCAGTTCCGCCGTGAATGCTGGCAGAGGCCAATTCAAACTGACACGAGAGACGTTTCTCACATTTGGTGTCATAACGACTGTAACCCAGACAAACAACAGTCAGACAGACAGACAAAGTGAAAAAAAAAAAAAAAACGAACTCGCCATGTTCAGGGGCAACTTTAGGTTGATGCACAGGATTTCAGTTTCGCCAACTTCAAAAAGAGCCACACGCAACAGTTGAATGCGCAGCTCTTAAATCGAGAGTGGAGATACTGAAGGTTCTCTGCAAAGGGGCATGAACAGTTAGCATCTTACTTGTTGTAGATAGATTTTTGAACAACCTCAGTTTGGAGAAATAAAGTTAACTTCTTTACCATCCATCTATTGTCCTCCATTTTTTTCTGGAGTTGGGTCGCTGGGAGGATTCCAAGGTGTTGCCAGGCCTGAAAACACACTCAACCAAAATGACGAACACATACAGTGGTTTGCAAAAGTATTCATACCCCTTGAACTTTTCCATATTTTGTCACATTACAACCACAAACATAAATATATTTCACTGGAATTTAATGTGAAAGACCAACACAAAGTGGTATACAATTGTGAAGTGGAAGCAAAATTTTACATGAATCAAAACATTTTTTACAAATAAAAAACTGAAAAGTGCGATGTGCAAAAGTATTCAGCCCCCTTTTCCCTGAGTGCAACCAATTGCATTCAGAAGTTGCCTGATGACTGCTAATGACTCAAAAGGGTCCACCTGTGTGTAATCTAATCTCAGTACAAATACAGCTGCTCCGTGACGGCCTCAGATGTTGGTTAAGAGAATATTGGGGAGCAAACAGCATCATGAAGTCCAAAGAACACACCAGACAGGTTAGGAATATGGTTTTGGAGAAGTTTAAAGCAGGCTTAGGTTATAAAAAGATTTCCCAAGCTTTGAACATCTCACGGAGCACTGTTCAAYCCATCATCCGGAAATGGAAAGAGTATGGCACCACAGTAAACCTGCCAAGACAAGGCCGTCCACCTAAACTTACAGGCCGAACAAGGAGATCACTGATCAGAGAGGCAGCCAAGAGGCCCATGGTGACTCTGGATGAAATGCAGAGAGCCACAGCTCAGGTGGGGGAAACTGTCCACAGGACAACAATTAGTCGTGCACTACACAAATGTGGTCTTTATGGAAGAGTGGCAAGGAGAAAGCCATTGTTAAAAGAAAACCATAAGAAGTCCCGTTTGCAGTTTGCCAGAAGCCATGTTGAGGACACAGCAAACATGTGGAAGAAGGTGCTTTGGTCAGACGAGACCAAAATTGAACTTTTTGGCCACAATGCAAAACGCTATGTGTGGTGGAGAAAGAACACTGCACATCACTCTGAAAACACCATCCCCACTGTCAAATATGGTGGTGGCAGCATCATGCTCTGGGGGTGCTTCTCTTCAGCAGGGACCGGGAAGTTGGTCAAAGTTGATGGGAAGATGGATGGAGCCAAATACAGGGCAATCTTGGAAGAAAACCTGTTGGAGTCAGCAAAAGATTTGAGACTGGGGCGGAGGTTCACCTTCCAGCAGGACAACGACCCTAAACATAAAGCCAAAGCTACAATGGAGTAGTTTAAAAAAAAGAATATTCATGTGTTAGAATGGCCCAGTCAAAGTCCAGACCTAAACCCAATTGAGAATTTGTGGCAAGATCTCAAAACTGCTGTTCACAAACGCTCTCCATCCAATCTGACTGAGCTTGAGCTGTTTTGCAAGGAGGAATGGGCAAGAATTGCAGTCACTAGATGTGCAAAGCTGGTGGAGACATACCCTAAAAGACTTGCAGCTGTAATTGCAGCAAAAGGTGGCTCCACAAAGTATTGACTCAGGGGGGCTGAATAATTTTGCACATCGCACTTTTCAGTTTTTTATTTGTAAAAAATGTTTTGATTCATGTAAAATTTTGCTTCCACTTCACAATTGTATACCACTTTGTGTTGGTCTTTCACATTAAATTCCAGTGAAATATATTTATGTTTGTGGTTGCAATGTGACAAAATATGGAAAAGTTCAAGGGGTATGAATACTTTTGCAAACCACTGTAAATGTTTGTTTGAAATGAGGATGAGACTGTGTGTTCCCACACAGTGAAAAAGAGTCAGAACCACTAATATCACTACGCTATTCATCGTTATTATGGTTGTACATGTTCTTGTGCGGAAAAACTATAGACTGCAACCGTATGTAGTTCACAAATGCAATTTCACATCGATGCCAGGTGTTTTCTAAAACTTCCACTCTGAGACTTGGATTCAAAAAGGTTTGGTTTCAGAGAAAATGGCTGCTGTTGTCATTTTGACAAATGGCCAAAATGCACCCAAAAGGCTATGGTTTCACTCTTAAACTGCATCATGTAAACAGGGCCTAAATATTACCAGATGTTTACCTTACGTCCTGCTTTGTGTTCATGTACAAACGATGACATAAAGTGAGCAGCACAACAGCTCAGTGGTTAGCACTGATGCCTAGCAGCAAGAATTGGACTACGGTGATGTGCTGTACATGAGTGCTGCATCAAAATACTTGCAATCCTTAGACTCCACCTACCATAGAGCTCTACGGTTCATCACAGACTCCAGTTACCTCACTCATCACTGTGAACTGTATGTCACATCTGGCTGGTCATCCCTCACTGCTCGCAGATGCACTCATTGGACATCCCTAATCTATAAGACCCTCCTGAACTTAGTCCCGTCATGCCTTTTCACCTTAAAACAAACCACAYACAGTCATTATTCCCTGCGCTCCAACAGTCTAGTACCGTTGTCAGTTCCTCATGTCAGAACTGAACTAGGGAAAAGAGCGTTCAGCTTTGCCGCCCCCTCAACCTGGAACAAATTACAGACGGAACTGAAAATAGCAAAACTCGTCTCGCCAAGATCCTTTATTTCAACCCTGACAGATACTGTCATCAAGAGGTTTGATAGCTGCCTATGTTTGTCTTAAACACTATTTCTCTACTGTACGTGCTACTTCTATTTTTCAGTCTGTATTCAACCTAAACTCTCAAATGTCATTTCATTAAAGAGTAACTTACCCCAAAATTAACATTTTTTAGCTGATAAACTGTCTAGAATGTGTCTAAAATGTTATATAGTACTGTTTCTGAGCTAATT
>NW_013952451.1:817004-823813 GCF_001266775.1 Austrofundulus limnaeus
GGCTGTCGCGGAGCGCTCCACCTCCTCTGTCCGAGGCTGGTGTGGTGTGAGGCGGACAGCTCAGTCGAGGCTGCGGTAAAGCGCTCCAGGTCCTGACCCAGGGAGTCAACATGAGTCAGTCCCAGACTGAGCTGACTTGATCAAGTCTCTCTCTGACTCTGGTGAGGAGGGGGGTGAAAAATCCTCCACCTCAGACCGTTCAGAGATGTAACTATCTGTGTCGTTGTGGTCACTCTCCATGTAGCATCAATTATACTAACGCTAGCTGTCRCATTCTCTCGTCCTGGCCACACCTCCGCTCTCTAACCCCGCCCCCCCACCACCCACTTTGATGCATTTTTCAAATTTCGCCTTGGGGCGGAGTTATCTTTTCACGGGGGGGGGGGGGGGGATAAGATACACTTTAAGTCTTGAAACAACTGTCAATGCCTAGATTACTGCTTAGCCTCATCCACATTGTTTGTACTCCTCATTGTCTAAATCTGTTTAAAGGTACTGTATTTTGTGTACATTTTTTTCCTTTCAACAATGTAACTTTTGTGTCAACTACCCTGTGACGTGTGCTGCTGACCTCTTGATCAGGTCACCCTTGGAAAAGAGATCTTGATCTCAATGGGCTCTATCTGATTAAATAAAGGTGAATCATTGATTGATTGATTGATTGATTGATTGATTGATTGATTGATTGATTGATTGATTGAAGAAGGTTTCGGGTTCGGACCTAGGATCTTCTTCCTTCCACAGACCAAAAAACATGCATGTTAGRTTGCCTTTAGGCCCAATGGGATTTTTCTGGTTAAATAAAGGTAAATCAAACAATAAAAAGGGAACAGCATGAAGTGCAGGATATATAACACAAAAAGACAATTTTTACTTTTTTTCTAATCTGTTAATTATTTACAGGAAATTGTACCCACTAGTATCACACATTCTAATAATACACACAGAGTGTTAAATGAAGTCAGGGCTGCTTCCTCCTTCCTTCTCACTACTTGGCCTTGACAAGAACAGTGACAAAACAAGACCAGTGCCCTAAAGATCTATTATCTGAGTGAACTCACCAACACCCCAAATGTTTTGTAATTTTGTGGATTTGGATTTATTTCAAGACAACAGCAGTCAACTTTAGCCCGGGCTTCAAACCCAGGTTCAGCCTGTTTGCATTAGCCTTTAAAGCCCAGTTCCACCCCAGTTTCTGGACGACCTGTGGTTCTGTTGGCCCGATTTGACGTCAGCTATAGTTGCTCATTGATTGGTTCACTAACCAGGGGGGTTATGTCACATTGAGCATAACTTCATTTGAATCATTTGCAATGACTGTAACATTCGTTTCGTACATGAATTCAACTAAACAACAATTGTAGCAAGCAACCAAGGAACAACAAGCTAGCATTAGCTACCACTAGCTTACTGCTATCTTTCGTCCTGCCCTCTCGTCAAGTGTCATACTGCTGGATGGTCTGGAACAATTTTCAGTGTTTTTTCTTCTAATTTGGTGTAATCAATTATTGTGTTGCAAATTAAATGTTTAATATTATGATCCCCACCCACATCAAAGCAACACTCTGCTCACTGCAAACAGAACAAGGGCCCGGGGTAGAATAAGGCCAGGCCGACTGTGGGCGGGTAACAGGTAAGATAGTCATTGTTCATCTCACACTTAAAAAGATTTGAACACTTTAACATAAAGCATGGAACTTAAATCACTGTAGGACAAGCTGTTTTATAACTTGTTTGCTGCAAAGAAATGGTAACATTAAGTCTGAGTTTAGCTTAAGCTGCCAGCATGTTATTTTATTTCTCTGATGAAGTCCTGCAAAACTGAAATATAAAGCTGAAATAAAGAATTACAAAAATTCAAAGCTGGTTTTTGAAGCTGCTATGATTTGTTATCTTTGTGTCATGCTAATAAGGCAAAACAGATAAAGTTTACGGTTAAACGGATTTATCTTCAAATCCATCTTAACCAAATAAATGTTCTTATCGCACATTGACAGATAACCAAAGAGGCAGGTGGCAGAGGAAAAAAGGAACGGAAAAGTGCATGTTATTCATGAAAAAAACACAGCCCGAGGTGTTATTGTGGTCCCTGAGGTTGCACCCAGACTGGCAGGGCCTACCTGAAGAATCCAGGTGAGACCACAAACACGTTCATTTACTTTCCTTTGCAGCGTTTCTTGCTCTCACGACAGGAAACCATCAGTTGAGTCAATAACATGTTCCTGCTTAACATGTTACCGGCTGAAGAACTGAAATGGAGACCAACTTCATCAGTTATCTAAGGGACTGTGCTGCCTTCATTCAATCTTAAACAGTGTGTTCAACTTATGAACTCTGCTTTCATTGCAACACAGTGATGTTAAAATATGATCAAACCACTGAAAGCCCTGTACGTCTTACAAGTGGTCGGTCACACATTCGATCTCGTGTTTTTTAAGGGAGAAGTGCATCTCATGCTTCTTTAAAAAGGGGAAACAACATTGAAAAAAAGCATCATATCTGTTTCCAGCGTTTCAGAAAGTATTACTCAAGTAAATAGAATGAACGTGGCTTTTGTAACTGGGAACAACTGTTACTTTTGGACATGAAAGAAAATCCGAAGACTTTGCAGCATAACTTTCTCCTTAGTCCCTTTAGTTGATCTCAAGATGATTGCTTAGGCCTATTTTAATCATTTTTTAATGAAGCTGCTTATTTGTTTTCGCTGTTTTAAGTCMAGGTTGAAGCGAGGTTACCTAATTTATCTGAAACCTCAGTCACTGGTAAATAAAAAAGAAACGTGGATGAATGTATGGCTGTGGAAAGTTATAATTCAACAATCCAGGGCTTTTAGATAAGCAAGTCACTCTTTTACCTAAACATTTCTAAAACATATTTTGTGACAAACTAGATATTATGGGTCAGTTTCCCGTACAGGGATTAAGCTTCTAGATTAAATCACATTTTAAACCAGGATTTATTGAAACAGCTTTCTTAGTTATGGATTACAGTAGTCCCAGACTTGTCCTAGTCTTGAATTAAATAATCATCTTTCTTAGAGGAAGACTAGAGCTAATCCAGGTCTAAATGAAGACTTAAATTAAACCTGGCCAGAGGCAGGTTTAATTTCAGATTAAAGGCTGTATGCTTCACTGTGGATGGGCAAAATGGATTATCTTGACAACGATGCTGGAAGACCACCACAAAGACCAGAAAGACGATTTCTCTGAGACAGAAGCAACCCGCTGACTGAATTTGATGATACAGATTTCTGTGACCGTTTTTGTTTGTACAAAAACACTGCAGCTGAAATAATTAGTTTGTTTCAGCCAGTGATCAAACTGGACCTGCTTATAGAAACAGCTTTGCTGTGCAGAACTTTTTATAAAGATAAAGAAGCTGGAAACAGTTGAGTGATCCACAAGTTATCAGTTTGATTTTGTTTGACTATATTTATCACTTTGCAAATAGTTCAGAGGAGAAAATATGGTTTATTCTTGAATAAATTTTGGTTGAATCATGATTGTAATGGAATATTTTTATTTCATAATGACACAAGGTCAACAGAGGCATGGTTAGAAAAAAACAGAAGTTTTGCTGCTGCTTCATGTCTCTCTCCATCTCTTTGACTGACGACACTTGAAGGATTTTCGTCTTCAGTTCATGTTCTTCTTTTTGATTGCAATTTGCAATTTGTGCTCATGAAACTCTATAGCAAGTTTTCATGAATAGTCAGCCTTTTCCCTCTTGCTGTGCTGCCTGGGATGAAGATACCTGCTGCTGCCACACGTGCAGAGGTCGAATTTTTCTGACTCTGTTCTGTCTCCTCCCATATCTGATTCAAGCTTCGGTCATCTTTTTCTACAGAGAATTACAATACAAGAYATAAAATTAATAGCATTTTTCATTTTTATACATAGTGTCATAAATGGTACTAGCTTACCTAAGCAGAACAATAAATACACACAGACATACACATTGTAACAAAGAGTGTTGAAGAGTTTCCCCACCTGAACTGTCCAGATGATCATCTGGCATGCCTTCAAATGGTTGTTGATTTTCAATCATCCAGTCAACATATCCCCCAGGTCATCGCTCTGTGGTCTAACTGGGGGTCCCCCACCTGTATTGAAATGCTCCCTRCGAGCAATGGCTGCTGTTTTCTTCAGCTGTATTTTGATGTTGCAATATATGGCCTCATGTGAGCAAACATACATTTTATTGTGAGTAATTAGAAGAATCTGGGTAATGTAAATAATATAATTAAATCTTGCCTAAATCTGTTGGAGGGTCCTGTTGGTAACTTTTTCATTTGAGTTATATTTATTCACAACTGCAGTCCATGTGTTTCATTTTTTTTATTTCTGTGGTTGAATCATGATGTTTGTCCTCAATTATGGGATGTTTAGAAATAATTTCATTCAAAAGTATCTTCTCATTTTCWCTGAAGCTTTTTGAACACTTTCTTTTTCCTTTATCCATGTTTAGTCAGAAGTCAAACTCCTGTTCCAAACACACAGACTGCTAAAATGTATAACAGGAAAATTCCACCCCAGGTTTTCAGAGCAACTTCACCTTTGCACCATGTGCAGATTATTAATCTAATCCAGTTTCCAACACATGATCTGTCTAATCCTTGATTACAGAGACTCTGTAGTCTGGAAGTAGTTAATTTGAAGTTAAACAACAACTCAGAAAGCAGTTGTGTTAGTGTGGATAAAGTTAGACCAGATTAGTGTAGTCCTGGTTTTATTTGAGCCCTGAGTGCGAAACCGGCCCCAAAGGTTTAATTTTAATAATTTGTTGAACAGGTAAGATTTTAAACTGTCTATTTTTATTTAATCCAAATAAATTCTTGTAACTATACTAAATAATTTTCCTTTTCATTTTTTATGTTATATGTCAAACATTAAAAACATCGCTCAGTTTGCTTCAGAGGTGACTTTTTTTGAACTAAAGTTTATGTATTTGTTTAATTTTTCATGAACTGGCTACAGTTTTAGTTATTTTCAGTCACATTGTTGTAAGCATTGTTGTAAAATGTTGAGGAGTAATAATAATTTAATTTTTCCTTTTCATTTTTTTAAGCCACCCAACATTGTTTATTAATTATTCAGGCATAAAAAGCTCCTAAACTCAAGAGATGGATCCGTTTTGTCTTGACACATAACAGACAAGGCAGCATCTTTAAGCTCTTTTTTCCCTATTTCTCATAAAAAAAGTTTGATCAGATTAAAATGTTGTTTTGACACTAACAGCCCCTCCTGTCTATCACACAAAACCAAAAACAGAAGTCAAATCAACTGAAAGCTGACACATTTCTTGTGTAGATTTTTTTCTTGTTTTGTTAATGAGCCAGATTTTCACACGCCGCTCTTTCATAAATGTTAATTTAAGCTTTTAATCTTTTATTTGGTCCTTTATTTCACCCTTTTTATTTTACTGTAATGCACAGCTCAGCAAGCAAAGGACAGTTCTTTCTGAAAATGGTGGAAGTGAACTAAAAAAGTATGAATGAAATATAACATTTTTAACCCAGGAGAACTATTACAAATATAAGTAACCTTTTTACATATATTGCAGTAAAGCTTTGCTCATTGGAAGGTGAAATATTTGCATGTACKCTGAAGAGGCTCCTGTGCGTGGTGCAATGCCTCTGGGCGCCAGCAGATAGCGCTGTTCACTCAGCAGAGCAGGTCTGTTTGTTTCAGCAACGTCACCTCCTCAGGATGAGGATGAAACTAACCCCATCTTGTGGCGTTTGAGCCTAAAGACCAAAGCAAGGCTGGATGTGAAGTTTTCAGAGTTTTGTCTTGTTCTTGTAAAACATTCTCATTCCCAGACCTGTTATATATATATTTTTAATATTTCATGCGCCTCGTTATACCCAACACCCTCCTGCATGCTGGTGATCACTGGGGAAAACATGCAAAAAGTAAAAAGTGGAAAAAAAAAAAACTGAGCAGATCTGGACGGTGTGGAAAAGAATGCAAAAGACTCACAAGTAGAGCAGCACCTGTGGTTTGGGAACATCCCATCTATCTTTCTGCACAGGGGGGAATTGTGTGCGTGTGTGTGCATGAAGGAGAYGTGTGAAACAAAGAGAAGGAAGGATTCAGGCAGGACTTGGTGGAGTTTATGAGTAATAGGAGAGACCCAGTAAGCATATGTGACCCGGTGACACAGAGCTGGCTGCAGTTTGGTTTCATCTGGCTTACGGCCTGGTTCTTGTGGACAATAAAAAGCCTCAGGGAGCCGGTGGCTTGTGCATCAACAGTGACCCACTGACTCTGAGCACCATTTACTTCTAAAGGCAAGACACAAATAGAACATTTTGTAAGTCTGGCTCTTTGTTTTAACGGCGATTCTGAAAAGGTTAGGACGTAAAGCAAAATAAAAACAGAATTTCAAAGTTTACAAATTTCATAAGCCCGTATTTTAATTTAATGGAACACATTAAACGTATCAAATGTTTAAGCTTAAGTAAAATTTTTAAGAACACTCGAGGTAATTTTGAACTAAATGGCAACAAGCAGATAGGGAAGCTTTTTGTCACAAACTGTAAAAAGAACATTTTAGAAAGACTTAAACTCTTAGATGTAAAGACTGGATGTGAAAACTGCATCTAAATATAATGAAATAATTTTAAAATAAATTTCCTTAATGGAAAACAGGAATAACTTTGAATTTCTCTTCATCTAAAGCAGTGTTTCCCAAAGTTGGGGTCGGGACCCAAAGTGGGGTCCCAAAACATCAAGGTGGGGTCCTGAAAAATATTTTCTGAATTAATTACATTTTTGCCTTAGTTGTTACAAAGGAGTGAGGTTAGT
>NW_013952451.1:823879-827211 GCF_001266775.1 Austrofundulus limnaeus
AATTAATACATAGTAAGGGAGACCGGGTATGGTTGTGACACTTTTTGCTTCACCATTTCTCCTTGATTTGTGGAGATAACTGTTTTACAAAATACTCACGTGTTTACTACAAATATTGAAAATTCTGTAAGTACATCATAAACTTTGTGACTTAATGTCAAACACACAGATGCTCTTTGTTACAACTTACCCTAGTAGGGCAGGTTGTAACACATGCTGGGGTGAGTTGTAACAACAAGCCAAAAGAAGCAAAAATAGAGGCTATGTTATAGATTTCATTTAACAAACAAGTTTATTTGAGGAATACAACAACCCAGAACAATGTTTGTCACTTTTTTTCAAATAATGTCAAACACCCATTTTAATTCTCTCCCCTGGCTAATTTGTCAGTCTGCTGCTAGACTCAAACAGTCATAAGATCTTTTCTAGTGCCTCAGAAAACTTTGCTGGTTCTGCAACAAACACTGGTAAGATCACTGTATCCCTGTTTCCTCAGAGGCTGTAGTGATTTGCAGAATCTCATATGGAAAATCCTATGTTCTTGCTCCACAGATCTGATGGGTTGAATGGATGTTACAACCCACCCCACACCTGTCAGCCATTGTTTAGCTAGCTGTATTAGCAGTGTGCTTTGAAATTAGCTGAGGAAAAAAAGGTATCACATTTTGCTTGAGAAGATACCTTTTTAATCTACATCAGTTTTATGATTCTAGCTGCAGCTGTGTAGGCACCAAACAAAATATAGGCTTACTTTTGGTCAAGAAAATTTCTTACCTCAAAATAATTTTTTTTCTCCTTAAAGGGGCAATATCACATAAAATCAATCTTTTTGAGTTTTATATCATGTTATAATGTTATACTCTCACAAAAAGACATGCCCAAAGCCTTGCTCTGACTCATTCATGCATGTTTGAGAAATCCTGCAGCGTTTTTAGGAAGCCATGCTGAGGAGCAAAACGACAGGTGGGGACCAGAAAYGCCCCTGGGGCTTCTTTAAGCCGAACTTCCTCATGGCAGGGCAGCGCCCCCCACCCCACCTCCCCACACACCCTGCCCATGACTCCTGCAGGCTCTCGGGTGAAACTGAAAGTGAAACTTATGATGGATTCACACCAAATGTGTTTTGAGCTGCAGGAGCAGCCAGTTTACATGCAAAGTCTATGGTGGACGCGCCTTTAGCGGTCGTGCGTCGCGGCTCGCAAGGAACGCGGAATGGGCAGCAGAGCTTTGTCCGCGCATGCGGTGCTGCGGAAGCCGCAGCAGCCCGAGTTCAAAAATCTGAACTTTTCACCGCTCGACGTGTCTTGACAACCAACCAGAGAGACTAATTTTTTCCATGACAGTTTTCTGAACGTTGCCCACTGAACCGAAACAGACGAACAGGAGATCTTTACCTGGAATTGATMGTCTGCAGTTGGATTTTCTGGCAGGATATATCAGTACCGATGTGGGTCAGCTGTTCGGGACAAAAAAAAAAGGTCCGTCAGCTCACAGCTCCTGGAGTGGCGAAACTAACCGAACAAATCACTTCTAAATCATCTGGTGAATTAATTATCTGCTGTGCGCAATGTTYGCTTGCTCTTTAGTAAATAAACCAAAGCCATTTTATTTATTTTATCTTTATTTCAACCACTGAGGACAGACCGAAAAAAAACCAAGACACTCCTCTCTCTTCAGACGCGCGTCTGCTCTGTGTCCCGGTCTGAACATAATGCGTCCAGCTGGAGGCGTTGTGCGCTTTTTTGCTGCTCAAAACACATTAGGTGTGAAGGTAGCATAAAACTGTCTGCTGAGCTCCAATACTTCTCACTCAGTGAAGCTCTTTTCAGATTAAAAATACCTTTGAGGAAATGTAAACTGTATTATAGCACTGAAATGGGCGAGACAGAAGCGGAAGCTGGTTCTTAAAGAGACAGAGACCAATTTCAAGGCATTTAGAAGAGGAAGTGATGAGACGATAAGTTTATTTTCTATTTAAATATAAAAACAGCATTTTAATAACACCTAAAGGTGACATAGATACTTTATTATGGTATAGGGGTGTAAGAAAATATCGATACACTGAAATATCGCAATATTTCATTTCCCGATRCTGTATCGATATTCTAAAGCCCTGTATCGATTTTTTATTAAGGTTTAAAATGTCAACTTTCCTGCCAGTCGTTCATTTTTATGTTGTAGTTCAGCCTCTGACCACTAGTTGGCAGCAGTGAGCCAGCCATTTGGCTCCTCTACCTCTTGAGCGCCATAGAGTAAGAGAGCATTAGCATTGTGAGTAAACATTAGCTTCATACTCCGATAGCTGAATCTGAGCGGAAAAGACCGACACCCTCTGCCTTCTAAGCTGAGGTAAGGTTACCAACAGTTGCTTATTTGTCAGAATGTCTGTATTTTAAGCCAAATTAAGTGTCTTGTGCGCTCTTTTTTCCAACTGTAGTCAGCTTTCACGTTACGCATATACTATAGCGCATGCGTCTATCACCTAGCGAGCTCGGCACTCCCCCCCGTGACATAAAACTCTGTCTGTTGCTCTCAATGTCCGGCTGATGATCGCATCAAAGTCCATGTACTTTATCCTGCTGTGTTCGCTTCAAAAACGGTTTAACTCGTTTAGGTCAGCTGATCCCAGAAACTCTGTGCAGCAACTTCATATCATTTGTTTACTAAACTTTATGACAACATAAACGCTATTGTTAAGTGTTGGGTGAACATATTGTAAATTAATATTAAAAAATGAAAAGCTGCAAAAAATATATTTTCGAACTATTTATTGGCAAATTTAGTCTAATAATTGAAAACATGGATGAAATATGAAACAAATAAAATAAAACACATAAAAAGCAGAACACAGCTAAATGTATCAAAAGTATGTCTATGTAATATTAGAATTTTCTGAGACAATGATTTTTTTTCTTCCCAGTAAGAGGTTTTTATTTAATAGAATTTTTGGACCAAAAATATCGCAATATATCGCCTTGTTTACAGTATCGAAATATATCGGGGTATATCGTATCGTGACCCCTCTGTCATGATATGTATCATATCGCCAAATTCTTGCCAATACACAGCCCTATTATGGTAYAGTATTTAAATGTATGTCTGAGGAACACATAATATTGCCCTTTTAAAATTTGAACACACCAACTTTCAACCCTGATATCCACCATGTGATGTTGGGAAGTGAGTGGCTTAACATTGAAATAATCACATGAATTCTATCTGCACTCTAAATGGTCAAACTGGTGGTGTTACAACTCACCCCGTGTTAAAATCATCCCCGGTCTCCCCTATGTGTGTGTGTGTGTGTGTGTGTGTGTGTGTGTGTGTGTGTG
>NW_013952451.1:829006-835826 GCF_001266775.1 Austrofundulus limnaeus
TGACTGCTCTGCATAAAATGAGAGGACAAGTTACTCTCCTGTGTGTGTGTGTGTGTGTGTGTGTGTGTGTGTGTGTGTGTGTGTGTGTGTGTGTGTACATATGTCTTTTTTCAGGGAAGGTTTTGCATATTTCAGCAAGACAATACTAAACCACTGCATCCATTACAACAGCATGCCTTCAAGGTAGAAGAGTCTGAGTGCTGAACTGACCTGCCTGCAGTCCAGAACTCTCTCCAAAAGAAAAAAAAAAGAGASAAAATATTTGGTGCTGAATGTGAACGAAATGAAAAATCCAGCAAAGACCTGAACAGCTGAACATCTTGTACTGTCCATCAGACAAGAACAGGACAACATCCCCTCCAAAAACTCCAGCAGCTGTTTGTTCAGTGCTCAGACATTTAGAGGCTGTTGTTAAAAGAAAGAGGGAAACAAGATGTGCTGCTGCCTTTAGATGAAAAATTACCTTCTTAAAAAAAAGGAAAAAGATGTGCCTTCTGATTTATTGCTGTTTTGGACAACGTCTCAACTTTTTTCAGAATGAGGGTCACAGATGGTACGATGATGAGATTAAAATGCAACTTTCATCCACACAAACAGGACCTTTCTTTTTCAGCAGAAGAAAAGAAATTTAATAGAACTTGGACCTCCACAATTCCAGCACAAACCGGGGGGGAGCCTCTTATCACCTGCCATTCCTCCCACAGCTAATATTTCACTTCAGCTTCCAGGCCCACAGAATGAGAGACGTTTCCATTTCATGTCAGTCATTTTCAGGCCTGTGTGTTACCTGCATGGTGATAAGTGTTTGACTGACTGGGGATGTCGTTAGTCACTGTCCGGCTCCAAGAGACAGCCACAGATCGACGATGATGATGAGACGTAGARGAGGAGGAGGAGGAGGAGGAAGAAACAGGAAGATTCAGCTGATGGAGGAGGAGGAGACACATTTACACTTCTATAATGACAAACACAAAGCCGTATACACACATTCTCAGCACAACGTTTGAGTCAAAAGACAGCTTGGTGTTTATTATTATCCACCTCTGAAAGGTGAAAGGTGGGTGATAACCACCGGTTGGATTCTAATGAAACCTTCAGGAAATAGTTGCTAAATGTTCCTCTTCAACTGATCAGCTTTTGGAGCTAACCTGGTTGAAGATGACCTCCTCAGCAAACCGAACTCATTAAACACAAACGTTGCTTTAATGTGGTGAATTTTGCAAATAAATGTGCTCAAATCCATTGTGGTTCTTGGTGAGAGTTATAACACATACTATAAATGCTACTTATTGTGTGAGATTTTTCCTTAAAATGTTAACAGTAACTCCTGTTTATCTGTTAGCAAAATATTTTATGAATGATTTGAATGAAGCTTTTCACAATAAAACACTTTATGCAGAAAAGAGAGAAAACAATTCCCAGGTTGTAAATGAGAAACGGTTCTCAAACAATTTACCTGGATAAATAAAGATTAAATAAAATTTAAAAATAATGGGTTTTTTTTTTTCAGATTAATTAGTCAACATTTCCTTTTTTTGGTGAACTGAAAAGGATACCTTTCAAAAACATCTTTGACATTCCTATAACAGGAACATAAAAAAATACAAATAGTGAGTTCAAGTTTTTTGTTCAATTAGGGTACAGTTTGTGCAGCTGTGTATTCCCAGAGTACACTCCAGTGATGCAAAGGCTATTTATCATCCTGAGCTCAAGCATCCTGTTTTTATTGTTCAGCTTCTCCAAGTGTGCGCTCAAACATTTCGTTTGCCCAAATCATAGTTTTTATTTTTAGAAATGCCCATCCTTACACACAAAGAAAAAACACCATTTAAAAAAAAATCAACATTTTAAATATGTGTCATTGTTCTGTGCATGAGGACCTGATTGAAAGCAGGCGAGGTAACA
This sequence comes from Austrofundulus limnaeus, assembly GCF_001266775.1. Classification (NCBI taxonomy): domain Eukaryota; kingdom Metazoa; phylum Chordata; class Actinopteri; order Cyprinodontiformes; family Rivulidae; genus Austrofundulus; species Austrofundulus limnaeus. Next base: position 830,912 of record NW_013952451.1, read on the forward strand.
AAAAAAAAAGTCAACTTAACCAAACCCACTGCATGGGGCAAGAAATCACTGAAAGCAAATTCTGATTGAAGCATTAATATAGAACTGAACAATGCAGAAAGAAGAGTTCTTCCTCTTCTTGTGGTGTTTAACGATGGTTGGCAATAAACTGAAGGTGTGCATTACCGCCACCTACTGGTCTGGAGTGTGGTCCAAGATGATTTCACTAATGTTTATATCCTACTACTATTATAGCATTTCTTTTTACATTTTCAAAGCTATCTGTTTGAAGAAAAAAAACTAAAATATAAACAAACAAACAAATAAATAATACACACAAAATACTGCTATCAAACTCAAATAATAATAAGAAGTGTTTAACAAAGAAACCAATGATAGGTTAACAGAAAGTGTAACGACAAAATGAAGAACAGGTGTGGTGATTGGCACTCAATTGGACCAGGTGTGCAAGAGCTGAACTGAGAGTAAGAAAGAAATGTCAAAACAAGACAATACACCTTAACTTAAACCTAAGGAAACTAAAAAATGTAGCTCTCAGCTACTAATAAAATTACAACACCGGGTCAGCAACCTAACCTTTGGCTGGAGAGCTTGTTTGCTTATATCGGTCTGTAAAATTGTTGGATGTATTGTCCCTGATTTTAATTAAATTCACACAAAYTAAAAAGGCCAGCTCAGGCTAAAGTTCAGCTTTTTTTAGTTTGTCATCTTCATTTTTTGTATTCTGTAGTTACCCTTGTATGAAAAACCGTAGCCTCTGTGCTTCCAGTACTTTTTACAAAAATAAAACAACAAAAAAACACAACATCAAATCCCAGCTGAAATAATTTAAATATAACAGTCCTCTTGTTTAGACCTATTTTCTCAGGGACATTTGTCTCATCAGAAACACAAACCAAAAGAGCAAATGAAGCATCACACACTGTRCAAGGAACATGTACAGTAAAATGAAAAATGGTGTTTGGGACAGGGTTTCAGTAACATTTTCATTTTTTTACACACAAACAAAATCTGCAGCATTGTTTGCACCGTTGGTGTTAAAAGTGGGAAAAGGCAGGAAATAATACAGCACCAAGAGGCCAAAAAGTTCAATCTCTGGACATCTCTGGAACATGTCTTCACCTTTTCAGCCTCCACTCTTTTACCTCCTCTTCCAAAAGCAAGACAGCAGGTGGGAAGACGGACGGGCTGAGCGTTTCCAAACGCGAACAGAGCCTGACTGCTGCTCTACCTGAGGAGCAAAAACAAAAGAGCCATCTCTACCTGTAGGACTGTGGGAGTCGAGGCTTTGATCTGGACCAGAAACAGAGAGTAGTTTGATGAAATATTGATGCTTTTTTTTTTTTTACCGAGTCCTGTGGGAGCTCAGTCTGCTCTCAGGATGTTTGTGCTGATCCACAGTACTGCTCCGTGCTCCAGTAGATAAGAATAGACTTCAACAATGCTGCTCAACGAGTGTTATCTGCGCTAATGGGGCTAATGATGACCCCCCAGTCTGGGCCTGAATTGGTTAGGGACCTTTTCTGTAGCTGATCAAAAGAAGTGGTGGGTTTAATCAGCCCAAATCTACTGCAAAAATAACACACGGGGCTGATACGTTTCTGACATCTTAACAGAATATTGACCGCAAAGCCTGCACAATTTAAACCTTTCTTCTTTCTGTGGGGAGGAAAAAAAGATACTCTTAATCTAGATAACTCGTTCTTCATTTCATTTTTCCATTTATTGTTGAAATGTGAAGGCAAATGATTGTGTTTATGCATGTTTGTGTCTACGTGCATGTATGTCTGCTACCAAAACACACTCTAAAATTTAGAGTGTATTATTTAGAGTCTAAATAAAGGAAGCGTCAAATTTAACCAAGTAAATTCAAGCAATTTACTCATTTWCTTTTGTGCAAACTGCTTTATGTTTACTCAACTTGGTTTAGTGAAACCAGATGACAGAAGTTGGTTTAAATTCACGTCATTTTTTTTTAGAGTGCATCTCATAAATCACCTAATGAATTTTAATGAAACTTGCAAAAAAAAAATCTAGATCTGGTTAATTTTTGTAGTTAGCTTAATACAAACTGGCCACAACAGATAATTGACATTAGCTAACATTAAAATGGTTTTGACTCAGTTTTGCAGATACTGAGCTAAAATTTGATGTGGTAGTTTAGAGTCGATCACAACTAATACTTTCATTTGCATGGAATTACACGTAAGGTTTTTTTCAGGTTTACCCTAAAACGTTTAACGTAAAATGACATTAGTCTAAAATTCTGGCTTAAAATTTGGTTTGCGATCTACATTATTTCAAGAACTGCTAGGCCTAAAATTAGCTGTATTAAAAAAGTTCATATTTATAAGTTAATTTGGTGCCATGTTTCATTACAAAAGAAATCTTGAATCTAATCCTAAACTTGTTTTTTTTTTATTTATAAAAGCAGGGATTCTTCACAGTGATGCTGTTTGAAACATCCTAGCATAAAAACGAATTAAAGCGAGCGCTCGAAAAGTTTCCTCTGAGTTTGTCTAAAAAGTGACCCAYATTCTCTGAGCCAAAAAAGTGATCTTCAAGGACTGAATGTATTGGTAAATCGCCTTGAGTGTTTTTGTCTGCAAGTTAAAAGGCTAACACCCTCCAATCTGTTTTAAATAATATTTAAAAGAAAAAAAAGAGTGGAAATGAGGAAAAAAATGAGGGAGGATTTATCACTCTCCCATGTTCATACACAAGATAGACGGCGGGCATAATGACTTCAGAAGAGAAGGCGGAATGATTGTTTGAACTTAAAGGCAGAGGAGGCAGAGAGATGAGAAGGAGGGAGGGGGTCTGAGGAGGAGCCAGGGGCAGCAGATAGTCTGGAAAAGGTCTAACGTTAAAGTCGAATTAACATGCCTTTCCATTGGAGTCCATTAGATAATCATATTCATACCACACAAGGCTCAGAATCCCTCTCTGTTTCATTATTCTCYTTTAATCCAGTCTGATAAGGGGGCGCGAGCGTCTTGGTTTTATTATGTTGTCATTTGGAAGCCACATGAAATCCCCGTGGGACAATATCATGGGGAAATTGCTTAAGTAGCCCAAGTGGATATAGTTTTGCGTTTATTATTTCTGACGGATTCAAAATAACTGCAAATATCCTTTTTTTCCCCCATTGCCCCCTCCTTGATTGTTGGGGGCTAAGAGTCTTATCAGTCATTCACACTAATGGCCCACTCAAGCCACCCGATACCTCCGGCAGGGCAGGGGGAGAAGGAGGAGAGGAAGGCAGTGCTGCTATTTTTGAGTGCATCCTGAATGTACAACAGTGTACAGGTGCAGTACATGTGAGAGATGTGAAAAAGGAGAGAAACATATTCTTAAGAGAGACGGAAGAAGACTTTTGGAAGGATGGAAAAGACGCTCCTGACAGTAGATTAAAGGCGGCTGAGGCTCTCCCTCGTGGTGTGTTTGTTTGGCCCCTAAATCCTGGCGAACACGGCAAGATGTCAGGTTGTTCTGGTCGTGTTTCTTTAGCCGACTTGCAGTTATAAGAGCGAGGGAAAGCAAACACTTTAAGTCCCTTAAAGCTTCTGGTACAAAGASGCAAAAATCAGAGGTAAAAGCTGACCTATTTCTTTAACTGACCTRAATCCTTATAACATCAGAATTGTTAGAGAGGTGAATGATTTATGTTTTAAAATGTGGAACTTCCTAACTAWGAGGCTCAAAGATACAGGTCATTCAAAATACAAAAGCAGCAAGTTTTATCTTAACTTTAGCTGYTTTTCACTTATTTTCTGTCCAGTCCTTGACCTAAAAAAAAAAACTTAGAGTGACATGGACAAGTGGAGRATAATTAAAGAAATGTCAAATTTGAAAAATCATCTTCAGCAGATGAACAGTATATAAATTAACTTCTTTATCACAGGMAAAACAAATGCAAAAATGCTACATAATAAGAATTAGATTTTTTTGTTGATCTTCTGCAGCAAATGTTTTTTGAGAATCACATTATCGATGCTAAAATACTGAATTTTTTTAAATAAAAAATTCTATCAAATATRTGGGAACAAATTATGTCTTCATTAGTTAAAATCATTTAGAATTGCTTTTTAAAGAATCACAACGCAGAGTGTTCCCACAGGGCCAAGTTAGTGCCATAAAATATCAAAACAAAACTAGAATTATGAACCAAATATAACCATCTCAATTTAGCCTGATTTAGAGGCAAAAAATACTGAACATTCAGGTTGTCATGTTTTGAGACAAATCAACCTCAATGTCAAATCAAGTGAAAGTTAAAAGCCAAAGTAAATAGCACAATTATGAAACCTCCTTCATTGACCAWAGTGCTGCACAAATTAAAATAAGTAATTCATATAAAAGCAAAATAAAAATAAAACAACCAACTGACTAATCAACTTCAATTTTATTTAATTTTTTGTAGATAAATAGAGCTAAATGTCATCAGCATACAGTGTAAACATAGGTTTGTATGACGTGTTCCTGGGGCAGCATAGAAAGAAAAAACAGTCTAAGTCTAGAACCTTGTGGAACACCAACCTAATTTTCCTGTATTTAACTGCTCATCATAAATATAATTTGACAAATCAGCTTAAAAAATAACTATAGGGCGGCTGCGGCAGAGTGGCTACGGGAGTTGTCCTGTAACCGGAAGGTTGATGGTTCAATCCTCCACTCCAGCCATTCCTCCTTTCATTGTGTCCTTGGGCAAGACACTGAAGCCTTGCCTGCCRATGGTCATCAGAGGGTCCGGTGGTGCCGGTGGATGGCAGCCTTGCCTCTGTTAGTGTGCCCCAAGGAAGCTGTGGGTACAATGTCTCTTACCACCTTCAGTTTGAGTGTGTGTGTGTGTGTGTGTGTGTGTGTGTGTGTGTGTGTGTGTGTGTGTGTGTGTGTGTGTGTGTGTGTGTGTGTG
>NW_013952451.1:836578-841206 GCF_001266775.1 Austrofundulus limnaeus
TTGGGTTGTTACCGACATCTAGTGAAAATTTCATGTCATTAGCACCTCTAGTAATATATTTACTGAGAAAAATGGTGACGTGTTCAATACTTATTTTACCCGCTGTATTTTATATCAAGTAAAATTCATCAATACCCAAACTACCACTGATACGAACACAGCAGTCTCTTCTTGTGGTGACATCTGTGTGACCACGTGCCCACTCTGCTGTATCCATTTCACTGTGACATCTGTCCAAAGGCGAGAAATTAAAGGCGAGAATCCAAATGCCTACACAACATTCTGCCAAGTATTGATTTACTGTTACTCTTGCAGCGTACTCTGATAAACTGTGAGCTAACATAATTTCAGCGAGCTGATCTGAAACTGGAAACGTGCGCCGTCAGCTGGTCCCGGTGTAAGGATCCAGCACAGACACACACGCTGGATTTCTTATGTGTTCTTGATCCCGGTGTGCGGATAAATGACAAAATGAACGAGATGTGTTCGGCTATCGTGTGTGTGAGTGTGTTTTCACCCCGGTGTCTACCGTAGTGAGTGCACCTCCCCTGTCTGCAGATCTCAGGGTCTGGAACAAACAGTGGTTCCTTCTTAATTGGGGTGAGATCTGGGGCTTAAAGGGGGCCAGGACGGGACCTGAACCCCTTTCTTTCTCCTCCAGAATCGCTTTGGCTGCAGAGGTTCTTTTGATGTGTGCTTTGGCTCTGCGAGTCCTACTTTGGAATATGTTCTTGGGAGACCAATGGTTACTTGCCTCCAGGCAGAATCTCAATCCCCAGGATCCTGGCCCTCTTTGATGAAATACTTTCGGGAGTCGCTAACCCTACTGATGCTCATGTGCGCCTCCTCCCTCCTCCTTTACCCTCTTGTTCTCTCCCACCTCAGCCTCCCTCGAACACTCTCGCCACCCCCCCCTAACCTCCACTACCACCTTCCTCGGATTCTCTTTGAGAGAATCATAGCAAGGACTTTGTCTCTGTGTAGTCCAGGCCAGATGAGCACCGCCTGACAAACTGACAGGGGTATTAGTTGTGTCTTGCAGAACACCTCCGACTGCCTCCTCTCTCAGCTCCACTTCCTGTACTCACAGACACAAGTGAGTTTGTCTGTTCTGTTCTTATTTTTTTATTTATATGTTGTTTAGATATGCACTTTGGTGCACCAAACTGTCTGATTGTTTGGCGTTATCGATAAGCGGATAAACTCAATGCAATGCAGTATTTAAACAAGTCGTTCACACACGCAGTACGGCTTTGTTAACTTTAACATCAACAAATTAATCCTCACAACAAGACAGAGTAAAAAAAATCAACCCCTTTCTCTAATGATGACAGAGATGTTGACAGCTGTGACAGAGAATCTCTTGCTTTGATTGATTCAGTGCTGACTTTGTCAAAACATTAAGTATCAGGTAATTAGTTATAAAACTTTCTTTAAATCTAATTATGTTGAATTCTTAATTTCCACGGTGGCTGACGGGCTGTGTGTCAGGAACAAAGATAAATAGCCTAAGTATGTCTTGATGGACTTGACCTGATGGCCACACACACATTTAAACTGCTGGTTAAACGATTAACAGGGCGATTTTCTTTCCCAAACTCCAACCTCTATATTGATTGGAACTGCACCCAAAAGACCTCTCTCTTATCACATAATTTCCCTGTATATTGATTATGTATATTGATTACACCTAACCCTAAGGAGCAGCTTTTCTTTGCACTCACCTTAAAGGGGGAGCCCAGGAGACCGTTTTAGGCCTCATAAATAGACGATTTACGAGATATGAATCAATTGCTTTAATTTCTTTTGAATAATGTTTGCAAAATTGTCTGAATTGCTATTATTTTTTTAAATGTGCAATGTGACCTTGTATCTTTATCCATGTGGTCATCAAGTGGTGGGCAATGGGCCAAATCTGGCCAGAAAGTTCATTCAGTTTGGTCCACAATCTTTTAAATTATTTCTAAATCTTATAATTACAATTTGGTTCAACAATCTCTCTCAGCACACGCTCAAGCCTGACCTATTGAACTGTGGTCTCAGATTATTTGAAATGTTTAGCTCAGTGGTTCCCAACCTGGGGGAGGTTGTGAAAATATCAATAAAATTTTTATATACGGAAAAATCACCAAATCAAGTCCATTTGAATAATTGTAACTCCGTACAACTCAGCTTGGAAGTAAGAAAAAGACAGTTTGAGGAAAACAGGTTGGAAACCACTGGTTTAGCTCAAGCTGAAGTAATAAGCTTTATTATTGTGCTAATTTTAGCTTTTAGCTGCTGTCTTGTTAAATTTCCCATTTAGGTGCCATTTTGCTAATTTTAACTTTTAGCTACTGTTTTGCTAAATTTAGCTTTTAGGTGCCATGTTGTTAATTTTAACTTTTAGAATACTGTTTTGCTCATTTTAGCTATTAGCTACTGTTTTGCTAAATTTAGCATTTAGCTGCMATTTTGCTAATTTTAACTTTTAGATACTGTTTTGCTAAATTTTTGCTATGTTGCTCAATATAGCTTTTAGCTGCTGTCTTGTTAAATTTCCCATTTAGGTGCCATTTTGCTAATTTTAGTTTTTAGGTACCATTTAGCTAACTTTTGTTTTTAACTATTTTGCTCAATATAGCTTTTAGCTACTGTTTTGTTAAATGTAGCATTTGGGTACCATTTTCCTTATTTTAGCTTAATGACGTGCTAAATTTTCATTTACCATTTTGCTAATTTTAGCTCTAAACTACTGCCTACTCAGCTACGTTGTGCTGTTTTGATAATTAGGCATCATTTTTGCCAAATTGCTCAATTGTAGCTATCACTTTGCTAATTTTAGCTTTTAGCATCAATGTTTTGCAGATTTTCTCATTGGTTTTAACAATCCAGTCTTCAGCAAAGTCATTTAATGCTCAGTCTTTTCACTGGTTCCATAGCAAAGCTGAAGTTCAATCATTTTTTCCACTCAAAATTAAGTCATGTAAGTTTCTTTACTTTGTATCTGCCAAAAAAAAAACTGCTGAAACAAGAAAGAAAGAAAGAAAGAAAGAAAGAAAGAAAGAAAGAAAGAAAGAAAGAAAGAAAGAAAGAAAGAAAGAANAAAGAAAGAAAGAAAGAAAGAAAGAAAGAAAGAAAGAAGGGGGCTCACATGAAGAAAAAAAAAAGAGGGAGGCGATGAGGAAAGGAGGGAGCAGTCCAAAGGGAGGAGTCAGGCGGCGGAAGGAGCAGCTGGAGTCCCACACTTCTTCGCCCTCTCTCCTCTGGAAAAAACGCACTAAATGTAATAAGAAGTGTCCACGCGTTTCTCTGACGCCTCTGCTGTTTTCCCGCACATCTGTGGGCTGCAGCCGGCACAAAGCCCCGGCAGGCTGGTGGTGTTAGTCCGGTGTTTGAACACTGCAAACTGTGAGGAGGAGGAGGGGAGGAAAGAGGGAAAACTCTGGCAGCGCTGTTTTGGAGTTGGAGTTGCTGCGTAAAAAAGAAAGAAAGAAAGAAAAAGTCCGAAGCAACTCTAGAGGCACATCTGCAATTTAAGAAGAGAAGAAGGAAACATTTTTTCTCTAGAAGAAGACTATAAAAAGTGAAGAGTTAAAGGGGGAAATCATCCAGGAAAGAAGTAAGTTCTCTTTTTAAATAAAGTTGTATTTGTTGCGTTTTTGGGGGGGAGCTTTACGAGCCAATGAGWCTTTAAGCAGCAGAGGTTTCAAATTTCAAACAAATGATGGAGTTTCATCTGAGCAGGAACTCTTAGCCTTTTTTTTTAAACAACAATGAAAACAGTGGATTTCTGATCTTACATCAGCCAAGAATGAACAACAAAGATGCGCTCTTTGGATCTTTTAGTCTCCAAAAACAAGACGCGTAAAAAAACTAAACTTTGCGTAAAGTTGAATGAAGTGGAGTTAAAGTGAGAAAAGACAAACAAACGCACAAATTTTAGTGTTTTGTGGGGACAGATAAAAAACATGATGCTTTGTTTGGTGGGGTTCAACAGAAACTTTGCCCAGACATGAAACTTTACTGGAGCTTTACCTCAAGAAACGCGCATGGTGTGTGAGAGTGCGCGTGTGCATATATATGTGAGCATGTATGATCATATTTCAGCGCCTGTTTTTGATTTGTTCCTGCAGGAGAGCGGCAGTTAGGACAACATGAGTTTCATCAGACAATATTTTTACTTGAAATCTGACCAAACCGTCTCCCTCCTCTTCCTCTTTTCCCGTTTTAATGCTGTTACACATCAGCAAATAACAGTAAAACATCTCATATAATGCTGGTTAAGTTAAAACTTTGACATTTATTTTAATTTTTAAATTTACATCATTTGAAAATGAAGTATTTTACTGCACACACTTGGCACTGAGGTGTTTTCTTACCTATTTCTGAAAAAGTAAAAAAAAGCTTAAATATTTAGATGACATTATTTTCCCTTGTAATTGTTTTTTAGTTTTTATTCTAAAAGGCATAATTTAAGCAAATATTCAGCGAGAAATTTTAAAGACAAACTGTTCAAATTAAAGAAAGGAACAGGTTTAAGGACACATCACAGGCATGCCATGAGAAATTTAAGAGCGACCCCCACCCCCCACTTAACCCCCATGGTGTGTGTGTGTGTGTGTGTGTGTGTGTGTGTGTGTGTGTGT
>NW_013952451.1:842453-863473 GCF_001266775.1 Austrofundulus limnaeus
GAATGGTCAGGCCTTAAATTGGGCCAAATCTATCATTTACAACTAAATACATTTTTTATTTATTATATTCTATTTATAAAAAAAGATTTACCTCTTCATTTCATATTAATTTTTCACCTTGTGGCTTGTTAATTATGCATACTGTTAATAAAATACTTGTCATTTTAAAAGCCACAATTATAATGACAGTTGTTATTTTTAACATTTTAGAAATTTTAGATATTGATGCTGAATTAGGTAATGAGTTGTAAATAATTAATTTGTAATTTGAAAAATAATATTTACAGAATTTCAGTGATGTCTATAAAATCACTTTGCTCATAATAAATAACTTTACTTTTTTAATTTTTGCATCACATCATGACTGTTTTCTAAATGTAATGATTATAAATATTGGAAAAGAAGCATGATATAATTAATATAAATAATATTCTTTTAACTAACATACTTTTATTGAAACATTCTAAATGTAAAGGTGTTTTAATTTGTTGATCTTAAAGAATTCGAACGCCTACTGTTGGAACGATTGATCTGTGCCTCGCTTGCGAAAAACCTTTCCTCTGCAGGAATCAGCTTGACAGCGGCAACATGCCTTTCCCTTTCTCCCTGTATAATCTCAACTTTAAGCACTTCCTGCAACAACGTTATGCATTACCAGTGACACAGGTCCAGGCCACCTGTGACCTTATGACCCTGCAGAATAGAGGCGGTCATGTTAATGCGACAGAAATGACTCACTGTTAGCTTTTTGGAGGTAAGGCCCTCTCCTTTATTTATGTAAACACTGAAGGGACCTTCTGTCCTCAGGCCTTTTTACATTTTCCCCAGCGAGAGGAATACCTGTTATCAGGTTTGTATGCATGAGGCACTAATGAGCTGTCTTGTCGTGTTAATTCTGCAACCTGAGGCTCACGAGGAGGTGGCAAATGTTTTGCTAAAACAAGTGTAATGATGGGGAAGTTGATTCTCCTTAAGATAATGAAGGGAGAAGAAGATGTTGCGTGGGCAAGCTTGTAGAGTTTTTGCGGCAATTCTTGCTTCCCAAAAATGTTCAGGAACCCCCCCAGTGAGGGGCGGCGGATAGTAGCAGTTATATATCACAAGTTGAAATATTCGGAGTAAACAAATACTCGTTGGAAGCACCTGAGCAGTGAAAGTTTGCTGTAAGTCCCCTGTAACGTGTGCGATTAGCTGTTGCTTCTCTTGCACATGGTTGAATAGATGGCCCCCGAAAGAAATCCTCCTCCTTTGATGATTTGCTACTTTGATATGCTGACATCAAATGAAACAGACAGTGGGGAGAGAAAGAGGACAAGTCAGACAGAGGTGGGGATTGTGGTGGTGGGGAGGCAAGTGGAAGTGTGTGTGTCTTTCTCTCTGTGTGTGTGTATGTGTGAAAACTTGGGCAAACCTGAGGAGCGTCAAAATGTCTGGCTGCATTTGCGTACAAGCGGAGACGAGAAGGGGTCTTCGGGTGCACGAGGGCTTCTCCTTGGCCTCCTAATCCCCAGGCCCAGCCATCCCTTCAGGGCATGCCTCAGATCTGACTCTCTGGTTCTCTCTGTGCGTGGACGAGCCAGCTCTGCCAGCAGATTTAATATGCTATGTGTTCCCACTTTCCCCTGCTCCCCCGCCCCTCCCCACCGCCAGATCCCCCTCCACCTCAACCATCATTGTCCCTGAGTGGGACCCTTGCCGCCTGTTTCAAGGAGCCCGCTAAAGGCACCTTTCAAGCCGAGGCGATGTCTTTGGATAAGGGGGAAAGTAGGGATGAGGAGGGTATGAGACTCAAGATAGCAAACTGCAATTTTAGATATGTATATTACTCGCATTCTGGAATTTTAATACACTCGAGTCGAGGCGGGGTTTTGCTCTGCTGTCACACTGGAAATGCACGCATGCCTGTGCATTCTACACATCACATTCATTCATTGGCAAGTTTTTATTTATTTTTTTCTATTTGGAAGCACTTTTTTTATTTTACAACAATAATAATAAAAAAAAAACATTAGGGCTCAGCTGAAGGGTTTTTTGGAAACTCCAACCGGTCGTGACAATTTTAGCCTGGTCTCGCAGAGTGAGCCTCGTAAAACTGCCATAAAAATATAGGGAGGAAAAAAAAAGGGGGGAAACGGTTTCACTTATATTTAATTAAGTCATTTGAATTCATGAGCGACAACTTAACATAAGAGCCCATTGTAAGTGTTGGTAAATTTTATTTCTAAAATTGGGTGTAAGAATGTGGAGAATCGTTTTTTTATTTTTTAATATTATTATTTTTTTAGTTTTGCCCCTCAAACACTTGAATGGTAAAGAGGACAGGTCGCGCCTGCATGTGGCTGCCCCTCGTCCCCCTCCCCACCTGTGTTTGCTTTGGACGCTGTAAAAATGTCTTTAAATCTGTGGTGTGAAGTGTATAGCAGCACGAGGTGAAGTGCTCCGGTTTGAGGCCCATCTGCTCTTGTGTAAAGTTGAGCGACCCGAACGGACAAGTTTCCCGGGTCTCGCGGCTGTTTGTGCAGATGTGTATTGTGTCAGCTTTGATGGGAGCTGGTTGTGGCATCCATGAGGGGGTCTGGGGCCTTTTTTTTTTTTTTTGAAGACACATACACCGACCGCTTGCTGTGAACAATGATCTGTCACTCACCCCTGCTTCTTGATGTGTGTCACCAAGACACACTTTCTCGCCCCCGCGCAAACACCAAAATGACCCTGATTAGGCAAGAGAGAGAGAGAAAAAGTTTTCTTAACCGTGCATGATCTAAACCAAACCTTTGTCCTCGCAGCAATAATTAGGTTATATGAGGCCCATGTGTTTGCTCTCCCTGTGCTGCTTGTCTTCCAGAGGGAGTTATCCCCGAGTCTCGCTGCTTTCTGGAGTGGAGGTCAAGGAGGTGTCTATTGTTTGGATGCCAAATGTAAATCCCAAGGTTAATACCTGAAAGAAGCCCAGACAATCTATTTACTCTCCAAACATGTTGTAGATGGCTGCCTTATCCCCCCGCTCGGCCCCCTTTATTTCTGTTTTCTGTGGTCTTGGAGCAATCTGGAGAAAAGAGGGGGAGTAGTGTTCCGTGTAACCCCCCCCCCCCACCCCCCACCCCTTTAGTGAGTTCTTTTCAGTAATGAATGCTAACAGACCCTGCCTCTAATCATGCCTCATCTTAGAAAAACAAAGGGCAACTCTACTATCTGAGCAAATTTCAGCCCCAGTCTAAAAGAGCCCTTCATTGACAGCACAACATTTGAAGACTAATCGTTTTTTCTCATGCAAAGTATGCAGCTTTAGGAGCCCGGGCCATGGAAAAAAAAAAAAAAAAAGAGGGGGCTGAGTTTTAACAATACTCTGCGGGGAATGAGAAACAGGGCTTGCGGAGGGGAGGTGGGCTTTGGGGTTGAGTTTTGAGGAGGGGTGGTAGTGGTGGTGGGGGGTGGGGGTTCTTCTCTTCTTTGCTCATCAGACAAAGCCCAGTTCCTTTCAGGGTTGCACGAGGGGGGTAGGGTGCAAGAGGAGGGCGCATCCGAGAGTTTGAGTTCTTTGAAAGAGCGGGACTGGGGACGTTTCTGACGAGAGTTTGTCATCGCCGCTGCCCCCCCCCCCCCACCTTTCCTTTCCCTCCTTTACCTTCCAGGGAAAATGTAGAGGCCTTTCCTTGCAGTGACAGTCCTGGAGAGAAGCAAGCAGGCCTGAGAAAATTTATAGAGAAACAGAAATATTTACGTGAACATGGGGCCCCTAAAACGGCTTTGGCTATTCCTGCCAGGCTGGTGTTTTTATTAATAGGGGTTGACATGCTTTGGAAATATATCTTATTCATGAAGAAAGCCAGGTTAGACTTCCCAAAGAATTCATTATGTTTCCCCAGATGCGGCTTTACGGGTTGCAGCCGTCCCTGGGAGGACACGGAGCGTGGAGCGCAACATTGTAAAGCCTCCCTCAGTGGGCTTGGGAGTGCAAAGGGTTCCATTTGTCAAAGGTGCGAGAGTCTTTTTCCCTCCTCAACACTTTCCCGGCTCAGCCTCAAACTCATTGTCTGAGCAAAGGCAGGACATTAGTCACTGCAGCACAACAAGAGCCTSAGGGGCTAAGGACCCATGCTCTGGAGCCTGGTTTGGACAGAGGGGTGGGGAATGTGGGGGAGCGGGAGAGAGGGAAAGGGAGCAAGTGAAAAGGTGAAAGAAGGGCAAAAAGAAGAGGAGGAAATATGGGTGGAGAGAGGGTGCAGAGTATGTGTGTGGGAGAGGGAAAGAGACCATGGAGGGGGTTAGAGGGAGTGGAGTCTGCAGCTCTACCTCAGGGCTCAGTAGTGTAAGCCCCTGTCTACCCCGAAAAGCTGCTTTCACAAAGAGATTTACAAGACAGGTCTTCAGTGTGCTTCGCAGCCCCGCATTATGAGTGATTGAGTGTGTAAATGTGTGTGTGTGTGTGTGTGTGTCTTGCAGGAATGGACATTTCCACACTTGATTTCCTCCTTGCATCACCTATGCAAGAAAGATATTCCCCCACAAATTTACCAATCCGGGCAGGTTAGACCCACAGCAGCCCCAGCGGAGCGGTGTGAATAACCCATTCCCCCTGGTGGCGGTCTTCGGGTGTGTGCGCATTCGTGTGTGAATGCGTTTCACAGATTTTCACATACAAGGGATCCTGTTAGCTTTTGGAATTATTTATAAAGCCCGGCTTTTGTGTGGCGCTCTAAGTCCCTGTCTCCTCCCATTACTGCTTATGACTCTACCTGGGCTTCCTTCAGCCCCCAAATGCTCCCTCAGCCACCCTCCTAGCAGAAGGAAGAGTTTAGAGTTACATCGAAACCCTTTACTGCTACCAGAATCACTTTCTCCCGCATTCTATAGAACTCACTGAACAGTTTCTCCTCTTGAAACAAACTGTTTTCTTGTGTAAATAATCAGTACAGACAGATGCACTTTAGAGGGACACATAAAGTTAGACAGAACTATCCCATCTGGGCCTGATTACCTTGTAATCCAGGGAAGTTTTTTCCCTCCTTTTTCTTGCACGGAAGATGTGGGGGTGAATGTTTTAGATGGTTTATGTTAATGTTTGTCTTTTATTGAAACAAGCTGGAATGAGATTATAGTCCTGCTTGCTACATATAAGCAGAGAACTGCTCTAGTTTTTCATCTCCCTCTGGCGTAGAGATCAATGCAAACCCGCTAACGCAGGGTAATAAGCCATTAGTACCCACATTGTTGGGAAAGATTTACATACATCGACCGGTGCACTGATAAACTWGGTTCCTTGTCCTGGAGGTAAGGGTTATGGAGAGATTAGCCGAGTGAAGACCGAGTTAGGGAAGCTGTGTGCGAAGCATTGCTGGATGATCTCCCTTTCTGTGACTGCCAGTCCTGTGTGATAGGTGCCAGATTGCGTAGCTGCGAGCCAGGTTGTCTCTGCTTGTCAGGAGGTGGCGGAGGGGAGATGTGAAGATGATTACAGTACACCGTTTCTCTGATCTGATTCATCACTAACTGTCTCTCCCGCAAAGGGTGAACTTATTATCCCTGTCTCAACTTCCACCGTGGAGCCAGCTGCTCTCTATGGTTCCCAATTAACCCCAGGCACCCGTCAAACACTCCAATTAAGGCCTCCTCCTCATGAGTTTATTTGCCGACCTGGCTGGGTGAAAATGGCACGCAGAGCTGAGTGAGCGAGCCGGCAAGTGTTGAGCGTGTTTGCTTAGCAGTGGCGTTGCAGTTCTCGAATTTATTTGAGATGGCATCGTGAACAGATGAAACGGGTAAACACACCCARATGTTTAGCTTGGCCTGAGGGGACTGCCTGTAATGATGGTCTTGCACTTTTCTTCCCTTGTTAGGAATTTTAGGRGGTGGAGGCTATTTTGTGATTGTACTTTTTGGAGTTTATGTTTTTTTTAAAAATCTTTTTCACCCAGCAACATTGTTATTGCATCTTTATGGTGTTGTATCCCCACGGTGTGGTATTTTCTTGAGTTGAGGTAGACCAATTGATGTTTTTTGGCCAGTTTCTTTGGTCAGCTTGTGCTCTTTCACTATTAGAGGTGAAAATCTAATGTGAGGATATTAGATGATCAAGTATTAGAAGATGTTGAATCACTGTCAAAGCTTAGAGACTGTAGAATGGTATAAGGAGCACATTTACATACTAAGTATTTGTTTGTCTATTGTACCTGGTACAAAAGGGCAAAACTCCATAAACTAATTAAAATATGTTCAGAAGATATATTTGTCTTAAATGCTTTCTTGTATTTTCTTGTAGCAGTATGTTTTTGCATACGGAGGTAGCCTGGTTGTACTGTTCAGTAACTTGGAAAAATAGTTAAAAATAAGTAAAAAAGTGAAGATCTTTGCAAAATTGCACTGCACATAACATTTTATTTACCAAGGAAATGTAAGACTTTAAAGTAATCTTTTCAAAACAAATCTTTTTGTTAGAATGTTACTTTGGGAAAGAAAATATGGATAATTTTGTACCTGTAAGGATGTGAACAATCTGTTTTGACTCCTCACCCCAGGGTTAAATTACTAAATCACATGCAATTGCATTTTAAAATCTATGAGATCGTTATGTTTAATGATAAGCTTAAAGGCTAAATCCTAACAAATCAGCTTTATAATTTGACCAACAGCTCTATTTTTTAAAGACCAGCAATGCAAATAGCCAATAAAAAACCCAGTTAATTTCTGGTCTTAAGTTTGCTTTAGTTGTAGGTCTCCTTTTTGTCATGCTGAAAAATTTCTTCTAAATTCAACCCTTTCACAAGCTGAAAAATGCAACTGTGTTTTTTGTTTCTGATGAGCAACAGTGTGTGTGTGTGTGTGTGTGTGTGTGTGTGTTCATGTGTAGGAGTGTTGCTGTAGGTGGGATGCAGGTTTGGCAGCACTTCCCAGTCCTCTGAGACCGCTTGCGTGTGTGAAGCCTTTTCGAAGCCCATGCAGAAGAATGGGGGGGCTCTGCGGCTGATATGAAAGTGAAGGTAGAGACTTGTCTCCCCTACGCCGCTGTGGGGAGAGCCGTCAGGGAGCTGGAAGTCTCTAGGACTCCCTCTGAGCTCCCGCTGTCTTTGATCTCACTCCTCCGCTGCGCTATACTCCATACTACTCCACAGAACACACTCACCTGCTGTCAATCCGGCAAACACACAGTCAGACTTCACACAGATGAGACTCTTTACTCCACTTACAGACCAGCCCAAGGTTCAGCACTCCTATACAGCGTGACATAAAGCTTTTCCTGAACAACTTTTGAGGGAAAAACTTTGAAAATTTGCAACTGCAAGAAAAGTAGAGACAGAGACTGATCATTTATAGCATGGAAATGGTTGATTAAAATCAAAACAACGCATCATTTTTAATGTAAAAAGTTTGGTGAGCACTTTCAGCATTTTTGTTTAACAAGACATTATAATTACCAATAAATAATGCAGAACTTTAGTTTTGTTGGTTTGAGACCAGTCGAGTAAACACAGTATGGACTTTTTGAGTATCCTCCCGCTTGTCTTTCTCTGACGTATTAAATTATGACCGGTTGAACCTATCCTAAATTATTTTTTCGTGCCTGATAAGAGGAAACAGATAAACTAAAACCATCCATTTCTGCATCTCTGGAATGTATGACCTGGCTGTACCCTTTTGGATCTTTTCCCATCCACACAGGAAGTCCAATATTAAAGCAATGCCCCTTCATCCCCCCCTTCAAACACCACTCTTTTTTCTCTTCCCTGTATTCCTCTGACTGACTGTGGCGTGTTTCAGGACAGCTACGTTCAGCATTCCTTTATACTCCATTTTATTTGCCCTCCTATCCCAATTTTTTTAAACCCCCCCCCCCCCCCCCCCCGTTTACGTCCGTTTTTATCACGCGAGAACCAAACACCAAGACAACTTCATCTCATCCAATTTTCACCCCTTTAATTYGGTTTAAATGGCATAGCTGCAAGGGCCGGGCCGGGAATTAATAAGAGCCAATAAAGCTCGCCGCTAGGGCATCGAGGCCAGTCTTTAAGTAAACATTATGACTTCTTGAGGGGGGATTCAGGGGCAGCACTTGATGAATTGTGGCGGAGCTTGGGAAGGGCTAATTTCTCACTTAGCCGTCCTGATGGGGCGAGCTAATAGGCCTTGCTTTGCCTGGCTGATTGTCTGCTGGCTTTATTATTGTGCATTATCGCGCTGCCCCCTGGCTGTTTTCAGCGCTCGGCCCCGGAGACGCCGGAGCCTGTCATTAATCACGTAGGGGCACTGACTCATTCTGCTTCAACACTTATTCCAGTGACACAGTAGAATGAAGGGACGGGAAACCGATAGAGAGAAGGAGGGAAAAGCAAAGATAGTGAGCACAAATAAGAAACTGAATTGAGAGGGGGGAAAAGTAGGCAGGGCAGTTTCACAAAACCGTGTAACCTGTAGCTGTACCGCCTCCGGATGGTGTTCAGAAAAAAAAAAAACATCTCAGCTCTGTCTTATGTGTCTGAGGCACAGAGAATAAGAGCAGTGTATTCCTCAGTCTCCTGGGCGAAGCAGAAGACTTTTTGTCAGCCCTACCTGCTGCCACTACATTTACACAGGACCATCCATCTGCTTGATCCCTTTCTGGGTACACGTGTGAGAAGTAGGAGGCAGAGAGAAATATGTGTGCATGGATGAAGTGTTCATCACTACGGGAATTTCTCTTTTCCTGCTCATCCCCTCCCTTGGGTTCCTTCTCCTATTTATCTTCAGCTTGCAGTGATTGCACTTAGAGAAAGGTGTATAGAGAGGCTGATACTGCTATACACACCGTGCCGTTTTTACACACACACACACACACACACACACACACACACACACACACACACACACACACACACACACATGCGTTACACAGGAATCGTGCTTTCAAGCAACGCAGCCCACGGTGTAACATGTACTCTTTTGCTCCGCGAGAGCGGCAAAGGATGTCGCTGTCATGCTCGTGGTTGTGGCATCGTTCAGAGCGCCTTCGAAAAGCCTCGCGCGAAGAATGCCTCCACAAACACAGAACTGTTTTCTCTGCAGTTGAGAGGCCCTGTGACAGGATACAGATCCCATTATCCTGCATCTGCCATATGCAGGGGCCACTTGAATGGAAAACTTAGCTAACAGGGGCTGCTGCTGCTGCTGCTGCAGTCGAGGCAAAACATACTCCAAGGAGTGAACTTTCAAGCAATTCTTTAGATTCATGTGTACATTAAAAGTTTTTAAAAAGTTCCCAGTGCACATTAAAAAAAAAAAAAAAAACTTTTCAAACAAATGGTTTTCTTTTTCTCGAGGACCTTTCCTAAACTTGCTGAAGTAATTGGTTGCTTTGTTTGGTTTGGCCTTCAGTTAGTGGCCGAACAAGCATCTTTTCTTTCTTCTCAAGAATCAGGCGAAGTGTCTGCTCAAACAAAGCCTCTAYGTTTTTAGCATTTGGAGAAATGGGAGCAGGCGGAAACCAATACGGCACAACTGGGCCACCGCAGCCACAGAGCTGTCGGCATTATCCGTTGTCTCAGTCGTCACAGCCCCACTTGCAATAAACAAGTGGCTCATRAACAAATGCAAAGTCAAAATATATAAATAAACAGGCTAATAAGCAAGGGGCTGTGGGGAAACGAAGCAAGAATTCCATTGTAGCGCGTGCTTTATTTGCCCTTTATCTACTGGGTAGGGAGTGCAAACAAGGCATCGTGTAAGCATTATGATTACAACGTGTGGGTTTGTTACACGGGAATGTAAGATGCACTCATCTCATTCTGCTGTGCAACGCACAGGGTCCCTCACCAGCCCCTCCAAAACATCTGAAGTGGAGAGGTCGAGGGACCTAGACGTATACGAGGATAATCTCATTAGCTGCGCTGAAAGCAACTCATGGTCTGTGTTGTTGTGCTGTTTGTCCTTGGAAAAATAATAAAAAATGCACTTCACATCTAAACAGGCTTTCTATTTTCCACAATTTTATGTGGTGTACATGCCCCAGATGTTTGCCTTTGGATCGCTGATTGTACTTTTAAATGAAGATAAATATGTCTATAAAATGTATCATTTAACATCACTTAAATTTTACTTTATTCAAATGATGATTCATTTATTCATTAGTAAATATTTCAGCCTCAACCTCAAAGAAGGCATAAAAAGTTGCTTATGGTGGGAAAATAAAGAGATGATCCGAAAACCTATGTGAAGAACTTTTTATCATTTTGCATGTGCATATGTGACATTTTTATGTGTGTGTGTGTGTGTGTGTGTATGTGTGTGTRTGTGTTTCAGGGAGTGACTAATTTCTCTTCAGTGGCCTTTATCTGAGATTTTGTGAGCTGTAGGCCAAACATTACCCTTGCATCTTGGCCCTGAACATAAATTTACCAAACATAGGAATTAAAATTTCTTTGCCTTCAACATGAAACTCCYATTAAGGAAACACTTGTTGCAGATTCCTGTAAACCATGGCTATTCAACTGGTGACCTGCGGGCCACATCTAGTCCACGAGTGACCAAACTTTGGCCCACCAATCGGTTCATTCATCTCTTCAGCCCAAACCCCTGGTTTCTGCTTTAATTACTCTAAGTTCTTTTAGKTAATCATAGATATGTTTGTGTCTACAGTAACATCAGAATCTTGGCTACAAGCTGGTAAAAACATTTCTATTAACGTCCAAGACAGTCCAAGACTACAAACTGTTGAAGATAAAACAATGAAAGTGAAAATAAAATTGTTTTAAAAATTTGGTAAGTCAGAAATGTTAAAATTGTGGAAAATATAAGGCAAAATATGTTATTTTTGTTTTTGATA
Organism: Austrofundulus limnaeus; assembly: GCF_001266775.1. NCBI lineage: Eukaryota > Metazoa > Chordata > Actinopteri > Cyprinodontiformes > Rivulidae > Austrofundulus > Austrofundulus limnaeus. Next base: position 853,246 of record NW_013952451.1, read on the forward strand.
TTGTTTAATTATCATTACTTTTATAGGGTTCTGTATGTTGTATTATTGATTAAATGCAGCAAAAATAAACTATTTCAAAGGTAACAGATCTTTGTATTACTTGGTTTATGTACAGTATGACTTTAATTGCTGGATGTTCGGCCCCTGAGCTGTTGGCCTGCAGTTACTGTGGCCTCTGGAGAAATTTAGTTGAATAGCCCTGCTGTAAACAGATGCAAAGTCATTATGGCCATATCACTTTTTTTAAGTGCACCCCTGAAAATTTTCATTTTTTTACTAACCAGAAAGCCCTGCTTATCTGTTTGACAGAGCAAAAAAAAAAAAAAGGGAACAGTCTTTACCCATCGCAAATTAACATTAATTTGGAGATGAAAAGTAAAAGTAGTTTATCACTGGTTTACCACTAGTTGGCAAACAGCATTCGTTTGGGAGTCTAAGATTCTAATTTTTATGAGTTGCGCAGTCTTGTTGCTTGAAACTTGGACATGCTCAAAGATCTGTGCAACAAATTCTCTCAAAATAGTCAAAGAGTTGTTGAGGACATCTTGAACCGTACAGCGCTGGTAGAGGTGAGTGGAACTCTCGAGCTGCATTATGTACCTTCAGGGGAAATGGTGAAATGGGATTCAACTTTGGTGCAATCTGAGCACAGCATCGTAATTTTTTTCGGTGAATAGTGAACTGGAGTTATCGAATTCCAAACTCGCCTGTTTGCTCTTTGTCCTCCGGGGTCAAAGGGGAAGCCAAGAGTGCGGTGTCAAAGACAAAACTTCAAGTATGTGGTTTCTGTAAAAGAAAGTTTGAGGAAAAACCCTTTGCCGGGATTTCAAACTCAGCAAACACGTCCTCTGTCATCTTAAGTAGCCACATCCCCTCACATTTCACCCAACGCAAACACATGCAAAGCAAGCACTTTGTGTTTTAATGCTAGCTCCAGCTAATCTTGCTGAGGGGCTTTGACTCTTCCTCCTCCTTTTCCCTCTTCGCCCCTCAGTGTTTTAGTCATTCCAGCTGTGAAGCAGCCCTTAATATTGTTGGCATAGCTGCAAATTGTGCAAAACACACATTAGGCACACAGGGAAACATGTGCCGGCATGCAGGGGCACAGTGAGGTGCACGCAGATGCATGCATGCATACATAAACACACTCACTCACTCACTCCTCCCTTTCCTCCATTCATTTTGTCCCTTATCCCACTTTTGCCCACAATCTCCCTCAATCGTCTACATCTCCCATCTCTCCCCTCCCCTTTAACTCGCTGCGCTGCGATGCGTTTGTGCAGCGTTGATAAGCCTAAGATAGCAGATCTCGGTGGTCGCTGATGTAATGATGATGAATGCTGCAGTGCTGCCAGTCTCCCCCCTCAGGGGGCCCTCGACACTGAGCAGTCGCCCTAATGAAATGAACACAAATACAGTACCCCCGTTTGTGAGAGAGGGGCTTGCCAAATCTAAGGAGACACTTCAAGAGTTCATGGTAGAAATGTCCAGCAGATTCTGAGTGAGTTTGTGCCTTAAAACAAAGCTTAAAGCAGCTAAAACAGTCATTATTTCTTTGATATCATTAAGTCTTGTTTAAACTTGCATGAAGAAAGGCAAAAGTTTATTTTTACGTTTCCCTTTGATGTCTACAATTTGCAGATGACTTTCAACTCAGTGCCTTTGTCACAAAGGCGTGTAATTTATGTTAAATTGATTTGCTTAATGTGCTTAAAAAATAAGATTTTTTCATATTTTCTGAGGGAACAGTCTAAATTGTGGTGTTTAAACCTGTTTAATCGGCTCCCTTGTCTGTGTGGAAGGATTACAGTGAAACGTATAAAGATACACTCTCTTTTACTTCTTTAAGTTGTTTGATAGGTATTAAATACATAAAACATTTATATGTTGTTAAAACTCTATTATAAAATTGTAGGTTATTTTGCTGTTTGCTGTTATTTGATCTTAGTGGTGAAGACCCTAAGGGTCAAGTAAAAGTGGTTTAATTCTTTAGGGAAGAATAAGACTTCTTTYGTGCATTAAAGTCTTGAAAATGCAGATAGGAGGGTTTTTGTGTTGGTAAATTTTGATGAATTTGGACAGTACAAAAATGAGCAACCAGACAGATGCAAACAGAGACAGGAACATCTGCAGAATTGGGTGTGGGCGTCCGGGTCAGAGGGATTATGGGTGAAAAGGTCCAGCTTTTAATTGCTGCTTTGGAACTGTGGCCTGCCTTGTGGAGCACAAAAGGCCCATCAGACAYGCTTCAATAGCTTGGACTCCTGAATGTTTGCCTGACCGGTGGAATGCCCCGCTTTCTCCTACTCACCCCCTCTTCAATTCAAATCCATTCCTGACCATTGAATTTATGCTTTTTTTMCCCTCTGACCTGTCTCACCTGGGGGGCTATAAGAAGCCATTCATACATGTACACGTGTTCAAACACAAAGCAAATCTTAAAGTACGGCAATAGTCTGGTCATTATTAAAGAGATATTCTGTCATATAGTTATTAATAGTATCAGCCATGATATCAGTCATAKAGCATGATGCTGAAGATTTTGTCCAGGTTAATCTAATGACTAGCTAAACATGGGCTTGTCTTTTAGACTTTAGACCAGTGTTTTTCAACCCTGGTCCTCAAGGCACACTGTCCTGCATGTTTTAGATGTTTTCCTGCTTCAACACAGCTGATTTCCATTGCTAACTGATTAAGAGGCTTTTGTTGAGCTGCAATCATTATGAATCAGGTGTGTTAAAGCAGGGAAATTCTAAAACACGCAGGGGAGTGTGCCTTGAGGACCAGTGTTGGGAAACACTGCTTTNAAGAATGATTATTGTTGTTAGCAGACCTTGTTCTGACTTTAATCATTCTGTCTGCAGATGAACAGCATGTCAGGAAAATCTAGGTCATTAAAGGATGTCATGTATTACTTGCTTAAACATAAAGTATTATTTCTACCACAAGATGTTTTCCTGCTTCAACACAGCTGATTTCCATTGTTAAGAGGCTTTTGTTGAACTGCAATCATTATGAATCAGGTGTGTTAAAGCAGGGAAATTCTAAAACACGCAGGGGAGTGTGCCTTGAGGACCAGTGTTGGGAAACACTGCTTTAGACTGTGATATGCCACATACATCTGCATAGAATGGTGTATGCTCAGCACACATACATTTGCATAGGGTTGGGGATGTTTGGTTGAAAAAAGCAGCACTAAACTAAACAAAAGGTGTTGTGCAAAAGTTTAGAGGTTTAATATTATGTATTGTTTTTTATACAGGTATGTCATTTTTGAGAAAGAACAGTTTTATAAGCCTAAATAACTATCAACAATAGCCCTCGTTTGGCTTAGTCAAGCATGTAGAAAGACTTTTGCCCTTTTTTTTTATACGCCACGCTCTATGACTGATTTCACAGTTAAGATACTGGCTGTTGTTAACTATTAAAAAAAAACATCACTCACAAACTCACAGACTATCCCTTTAGGTTTTGTTGTTTACACTATTTCCTACCTTATGAAATGGGGTTCTTTGGAARGCTAATAAAACATTAATTAGAGATTTTAAAATAAAACAACAGAAACCCACTGGTTTAYGCCCCACTCAGTTTAGCTGAGACCATTCAAAGAGCCATCTATAACAGGGAAATACTTACTCTTTATAGCCTCTCTATAAAAACTCTCTCTAAAAGATATGAACTCTCCTTTTAATTCCAGCTAACAGAATGTGTTACGGACAGTTTTAAAGAGTTAAAAGTACAAGGACAGGGAAGAATAAATAGCACCTAGGTCCACTCGATCATGCAGGAGCCGACAAATGGACCTGCATACTCACATGCAACACAAGCATTTGGACAATTTCCTGCATAAAAAGCAGAGAAATGAAAGCAGCCACTTTATCRAACACATGCAGAAGTGATTAAAGATGGTATCTGTGCAAGCAGAACAAAAAATGTCTTTGGTTGGGTACGATTGCTACATATGTATTCATGCGGGAGTGATTAGAGGACAAGTTCTTGTTTAATTCTCTTTTGATTGGTTGGGTTGTAATTGCACTGTGTTCCCCCCTCCACCTCTTTTCTCTCTCTCTCTCTCTTTTGTAAGCAATTGCTTACAGATGTTGTTGTCGGGTCAGAACGGATGACAGACTGTGGTTTTTCAGGGGGTTGGGAAAAAACAAACAAAGCGCACAGTGTTTGTCTGAAGTTTACCCCTCAACACTTCCCCCTTGCCTTCCTTCCTTTGGGAGTTGGTAAAAAAACCTCACCCCCCCACCCTCCCTCTAGTCTCTGCCGCAGTATTTCTTTTTGCATTCAAGCTAACTTTACCGCCTTTGTATCTGTGCATGTTTATGGAGTGGAGTGCAAAATAAATAGTACAGCTGGGTAATTAGCTGGGTTTTAATGTAAGGAGAATGCTTGTCAGACTAAATATTTCCACTGGTTTTCCATGAATTATGGAGTCTGTCCTGTATTTTGTGCTGTATGTCCTGTACTTTGAGTAAATGAGTGGTTGTGTTGGATCACCAGCCGTAATCAGAGGACCTACATAACCTAGATAGATTTGCGCTCGTAGACGGCCTCTGAGGTGCTGAACTGAGCAACATGTCTGCCAGACTTTTGGCTGAACCCCTTCTAAACCCACAGACAGCATTAACTTGAACCACCTTTATTCTTTGAAAGAAAAATTGCCCGGCACCATGATATTCCCAAAGGGGCCTTCAAACAAGTCTTGTTTTTTCAGGACTGTGAGTGTTTCTCTCTCTCTGTGGTATCCCCTTAAGGTTTCTCCTTTCTCTCTTGAAAAAAAAAAAAAAAGAAACGAGTACTCGAACGGGATTATCAGTATATCCACAAGCTGCCTTTTCGTTTATTCTGAGATATAAAACCTTGTCAGGATGTCCTGCCTTACACTCTTCATTGAGCTGTTGTTTTCTGCACTATAAGTCAAAAAGTTTCGTTAAAAAATGAAGACAAGCTAAGTTTTAGTTATTTGACTGCGATTAGAGCTGGAGGAGCTCAGTGTCACGACAGGCAGATCTGAGCCCAGCAGGTTTGAGTTAAAATAAATCAGGGTGAGCTGCTGGATTGACCTGTGCTCTGCTTTGGGCATCATGAAAAAAGGGAGGACTGGATATGAAGTTTTCCACTGCACTGATGCACAACAGAACCCTTGTCTTGAAGCACTTTATTGATAAACTGTTTTACTTTGAGTTTATCAGATAAGCCCTTTAAAATGAACGTAATAAAATATAACACACAGTCTAAATGGATTTATTTGGTGTCGGAACAAGAGTGGCAAAACTGTTTCAGAACGTACGTTCATTCTGTACACATGTTGGAAAACTACACATTTAGTATGTTGGTACTCAGAAATCTACTCAACTGTGTGCAAAACTCTCAGCAGACGCCATGAACAATTTGGTGTCACCGTGGACCTTTTTTGCTGACTTGATTTTCATGTGCACTTGTGCAGCATACCCCTCTCTGCAGATACTGGGATATGTTCCTCCAGGTGCAACCTATAATAGGAACATGTCTGTTTCCCTGGTGGGCCAACGTTATCAGTGTGTGCGTGTTTGCTAATTGGTACCGCTATCTTTTTAATGCATCGAGAGGTTTTTGTCTCTGCATGCACAAGATGTTGGGACCTTTTTTTTCCTTACACGCTCTTCTTGTATCCATACTATTTTCTTTGAGTCAGCTGCACTTTGAGGTCCACAGGTGGCGATAATGTGCTGGTTTGATAACCCAAAAGAGCAGAAGAAAACAACTTCAAGTGATTTCTCAGCAGGAATTTGATGCATTTTTTTTGTTTTCTCTATTCCTTGAGTGATAAATTGCCCCAATGTTGCCAACAGTGAACACTCCTTGTTATTTCTTTTACTACTCATGGTTTTATTCACTTGTTTGGTGCCACCTTATGATTGCCGCACGTTCATTGTCAGCTCCTACAATTTTTGTGGTCACAAAATCTAGGCTGCACATGGTTAACTGTAGAAATACTTGGCAAGCTCTCATGGACCGGTACAACTGCCAGAATTTGTCACATTACCTTGTGATTGAGAGGTCCAGGAACTAGGGTTGGGCAATATTGGCAAAAAAATTAATCACGATTAATTGTGGTATTTAGCCGATAACGATTCATTTAATGATTAATCCCCTGGACACCCTTATGTCCTGGTCACATGACCAATTTAGTGGGAAAGATTTACTTTTCATAAAAATCTGTTCCAAACTGTGTCGAAATTACAAACTTCAGGCTATACATCAAATTTTAAATTGTGTTGATAGATAAATAAATTACAGAACTTTTTTTTTAATGTTTGTCATATTTGAAGCAGAGAGGAGCACTGAGCCGACTCTGCCTGGTGGCATTAATCGTATAAATCGTCAAGTGCCAAAAAATAATCGATTAATGTTTTTCTGACAATTAATTGCACACGATACGAGTATGCTCAACCCTACCAGGAACTTTAAATCCAACCTTATAGTGGGCAGCACTGGTAGCTGCAGAGTTTCTGTGAACTGAAGAAAGTGTGATGGGGCTGAAAGCTGTGCGTTCTCAAAGAATATACCGTTCAGAGCCTCTTTTAAATCAAAACAAATATGCTAATTGATCTTGTGGTGCTTCTTTCTTTTTCAACAGTTGCCCAGTCTCCATGAGGTCTTAAGGAATGAGCAGTCACTATGGAGACCCAGTCCCAGGCCAGTTCTGCAGCTGAGAAGAAGAAGAGGGTAGAGACCATTGTTGCTACAAAAGGCTCATCTGCACGCACTGATATTAGTGAGAAAGCAGTGGCCTCCAGTACAACCTCAAATGGTAAATATTGCCTGTTACTGTATACTGGAACTCTGTGGTTCATGTTCACATTACTCAAAYGATCAAGAACACATGTGGGTTTGTAGAAACTCGTTCACTTATCAGCTTAATTGTTGAATAAGATGCTCCTATCACTCTATGCAGATGATATTTAGATGATCTTATACAGAAATATCAATATGGAAACAGGATGCAGGGATGACTTGTAAACATATAATACAAAAATACAGAAGCAAAGCTAACAGAAATGCAAATAAATACACATTACACTCAAGTATATACAATTTAAAGGAAAACTAACTTTGAACTGTCTCTTCTAACCTTTTCTTTGTCAAAATCTTTATTTTATGTGAGTTTTAATCGTTAGAAGTAAATGTTTGACACTATAAATTAGGGATGCACCGATATGAAAATTTCAGCCGATATCGATACAATTATTGCTGTAATGGCCGATAACCGATATTTACCATATTATACAAACATATAATTTATATTATACATATACGCACAAACACACTTGGGTCTTTTTTTGATATGGTAAATAAATGACCAGATCTCTGACATGGCTCTCTGCTTCAGTTATTCCTGGCTGTGCAGCATCAATATCACTATTATGATCAAACAGATGCCAATCAACCAACTGTCTCCCCTCCCAAAACAAACAAACAAAAAAACAAAAAAAAACAAAAACAAAGCTTTAAAGTGGGAAATCAATATTGGATGTTAGTAATATCGGCTCAGTTTTATACCAATATTCTAAAAAATGACCAATATCGGCCGATACCAATATTAATGCTGATATATCGTGCATCTCTACTATAAATTATACACCAGTTTTCAGTAAACTGTGTAGGAGCAAATTAACTAGAAGTATTCATATGTGGGTGCAACAAACAGGAAAATGTGCTGTTTACTTCATTATTTAAAGCATTTCAGCATCGAAGAGTGTTGACCATGTTCTTTAGTTGGCCATGAAATGGAGTAAAACTCATTTGGAAAATGTGTTTTTGGCTTTGTGTGTGTTACTGCTTCCTAAAACAAGTAACTTTGCTTCAAAATACACTTGGACCAATGCAGTACTCCCAAATATGCACAAAAAAGTTCATGTCAACATACCATTTAATTTTTTTTCAAGCAGTGCTTGGTCTTTTATTTGTTCAGAGTTCGTCTTGACCTCATATTTGTTGGCCAACTCATCAAAACCATGATTAAGAAGTGTACACTCTCAGAGATTCTTGCACAATTCTCATGAATTTACACGGGTCTCATACAACACTCACTGGTAGCAACTCTGGCATGTTTACACAGCAACGTCTTCAACACATGCCATTAAAAGTGGTGCAGAGCTCGCGGTTCATTAAGTGTGTCATCGTTCGGCTTTTTCATTTTCAAATCTTTGGCTGGGAAGAGAAAGTATTAGATGACATTTTTTCCCTCGTTGTTTTTCTGGAAAGCCTTGGAAAGTCATAACATAACGAGAGTTGAGATCACCACATCTTAAGCTGCAGCTGTGCTCATTAGCTGTGAGAGGATTTGGACGGTTTTGGATGTGGAGAATTTGCTCGAAGAGCCGGGGCTGGTGGCTTGACGGAGTGTTTTCTGACTCTGCCGATGCCAAATGCCATCATCCCATGTGTGAATGGGAACGAAACGACCCGGGAAAGGGGTAAATAAGTTGCTCTGGCTCGGCCTCCAGATGGGAGTTATCACAGGAAGTGGGTAAGGTAATGCATCCTGAAGCATCTTGGGAAAACGCTCGCTCTTACTCATTCCCAGATGGCCAGCACGGCTTTATTCATTAAAGGTACGGCAAGGAAGAAAAGTTAGTTGTGGAAAAAGCATGGATGTAATTTGGCTCTGTGATTGTGGATTTTTCTTCATAATGTCCTTGTAATTACGCCTTCGAACAGCACATGGTCTGTCTTGAAAACCTTGCTGAGGGGTGCACTATGATGCCACACTCGCAAATACTACATTAGTCCTTTAGCAGTTGTAGACTTCACTTGATAAGAAGTAAAATAAAAAAACGTAGCCTTTTTTAGMTCTTAATCTCTGTCTTGGAATCATAATATTGCTTACACATTCTTTGTGTGGTTATAATTATAGGGCATTCTCAGTTCGCCCCCAGAACTCTTAACCTTTTATCAGGTGTAACCCTACACTCGCCTCAACGTTAACCCTTGTAGCCCCGGTCCTGCCGCTTCCATCCAAACAAAAGGTAATTGTGAGCAGCTGTGGAGCCCCCCACGACTGACTTTTTTTTAAAGAAAAGGTCTTGCAAAAATACTTCCTGCCGTGAAGCGGCGCACCATGGCCAAGCGATTTGATAAGATGTGAAAAATCGAAAAAAAAAATTAAGAAGGGCAGGTGATGTGATGGATGTTTCGCTTGCTCTTTCAAAACAAACCAAGAACTAAGATTCATTCACTCTATTTTCTCTGCTTTACCTTCTTTATCCCCAACGTAGTTTTGTCTCAGCCTGTCACAATRAGACATTTTGCTGGACGATAAATTGTTGCGATAAAWARTAATATTGTTTGGAGACCATTTTAAACTAATATAATGATCAACAGCTACTGAAGCTGTAAAATCACTTCCCGCAGAAACTTGRGAAACTTACGGAAGTTTATGCAATTTACGTGAAGTTACGGACGGACTGGGAGCAGAGTTTGTGATAAAMAACACAAMAACTACTGAAGCTGTRACATCGTTACACACCTCTATCCAAGCTGGCACAATTTATTCTGGCTTCATAAAATAATTKCGGTTAMCCTCATGCYGCTTGCGAAGGGTACGAAAAAAAAACAACAACTCATGCTGAACCCAAAAATGGGCACGGTGCCCTGAGGGCGTCCTGAGGCGTCGCCAGCTGAAAGAAGGCGTCGGACAACCGAAGACGCTCCTTTAGCTAAATGCCTGTTCACGAGGCTCTCATGCTACAGAGGTYACGAAACCATGCGCCAGGAAAATACCCGACGAGAGAGTTCACTCCGCCCTACGCTAAGGAGTAGAAAAAGAAAACAAAAATGATCTACCTTTTTTTAATTTATCGTACGATTATTTGATTTATAGCTAATCACAACAGGCCTAGTTTTGTCCGAGTTGAGTAACTATTGAGTCTGGATGCAGAGTTCTCGCATGTTGAACTAAACGTTGGCTTCATCTGGTGTGCCATTCATCTCTGTGCCCCCTAAACTCCAAAGTGACGGCTCAAAAGGGCCATTTGAGTTGTGACAATGCTAGGATTGGTGCTCTAGGAGAAATTTTGGGTGAGTTGGTGGGAAGGGGGAGGGGGGGCAGTGTTGCTATCCTCCTCAATCCTCATCATTCAGCAGGCAGGTGGAACACAAAGTCCCCTAATTCTTTTGTTGACTTCTGTGATTTCAAATAATAATAATAATAATAATAATAATAATAATAATAATA
>NW_013952451.1:863508-869348 GCF_001266775.1 Austrofundulus limnaeus
CATTTATTCATTTATTTATTCTTTTATTTATTTAACCAGAAACAAGTTGGTTGTCATTTTAGACAGTTTGCTTACCATTGCTTTAGCATGATCTGTGTCATAGTTATTTAATGGTTTCCAAAGAGGGCCCCTTCACGTTMGCCTGCTCTGCCTGTTGGGGCTAATGAGAATGAACTGATGGGGGTAGGATAAGGGATCTCATGGGAGCTCTGGCTGCTCTTATGGGTCAAACAGTACAATGAAGGAGGTGCTATAAAGTCTGACAAACAACCCCACACAGGAAAACAGTTAAAAACACTTGTATGGTTCGTTTTCCAAAAACTTGCATATAAGGACGAATGCATAAAAGAGGATGCAAAGRCCATTGCTAACAAATCTACAAGAAGCTACCTGTAGATTAGAGTTTGAATCTGCACACGTTGGTGCCCAGAGTTTGAAGAAGCCATGGCCATTGCATGGACCTCTGCACTGAAGGCAATTTCCTGCAGCAGCAGGACGACAGACTTTGGCAGAGCCCCCTCTCAGTGGCCTGAGGCACAAGATTAGTTTAGCYTCGCTGCTACGCAGGGCGGAGGGAAACCTTAGTTGTCCAGCCCCACTCTGCTTGGCCTCTTCTTGTCTGGCACTCGTGGCCAGCCCCAAATCTGCCTGCTGGGGCCCCCCCCGTTCTTCTTCACTGCTGGAATATGCACATAAGCCACCGCCTGAAGACCTCTGTAAGCTGTGGAGAGGCCAGCAGAGCTWAGGTATAATGGAACTGCATCTGTGTTTTTATTTTGTTTTTATTTTTTACTCGTCCTATTTGTAAGATGATCGTTTTTCAAAGTACAAGAATTTTCTTTTAAAACRACAAACAACATATATTTTCTTCCCACTATGCCAGTTTTGGTTCTGGTTCTGGCAGTTGTGGAAGAGGTTTCCTGACCAAATGATATGTTTGACACTTATAGAAGTTGAATATGCAGCTACAATAACATTAAGCTTCACCGGAAAAACAAAAGTTGCTGGCCTCTGCAGTACTTTGTAAAAAAAAAGGTTGCACTTGTACTTGAATGATTGAAACCATTTTTAAAGTCAGCAAAATCAATTATGGACAGAAAAAAATGATGTAAAACTTCAAAATAAACTTTTGTTAAAATTGTTTTTAACTGATACAATATAATACAGTACAATACAGTATGATGCAGTACAAAATGTTATAGTACAAAATGATACAATGCAATATAAAATGATWTATACAATACAATATTATACAAAACAGTACTGTTCTAGCTACCTCCACACAACATTCACAACAGTTCTATACAACTAAATTGCATAGGGGCCAGATGTGGTATGGGGGTTGACATTTCTCAGTGAGGGTAGGGAAACACTGCATTATCTAAAGCAGGGGTGTCAAACTCCWGTCCTCGAGGGCCGCTATCCTGCATGTTTTAGAGGTTTTCTTGCTCCAACACACCTGATTTTGATCGCTGGGTGATTAACAGGCTTCTGCCCAATTTGAAGAGTTTATTCAATCACTGAATCAGGTGTGTTGGAGCTGGAAAACCTCTAAAACATGCAGGATAGCGGCCCTCGAGGACTGGAGTTTGACACCCCTGATCTAAAGGAATAAGTATTATTACTTTTTACTTTTAAAATTAGTTTTTTTCTTGCATTGAATCATTAATTTAAAACTGATTTACATTTTATGTTTATATTAAATGAAGTAAAAATAAAATCATGGGAAGGGTCATTGGTGGGATGGATCGAAATCACCCACAGTCCCTGGTGTGGCCCGCAGGCTGCCTGTTAAAGGGGCTATATCATGTAAAATAAACTTTTTTGAGCTTTATTTCATGTTATAATGTTATCCTCTCATCAAAAACATGCCCAAAGTCTTATTTTGACTCATTCATGCATGTTTGAGAAATCCTGTAGTGTCCTGAGGCAGCCAGGCAGGGGAGCAAAAACKACCGGTTGGGACTAGAACCGCCTTTTGGGACCATCTCCGCCTGTGGGCTGTGACTCCAAGCTGAGCTTCCTCATCACAGAGCACACCTCCCCACCCCACACACCCCGCCCATGACTCCTGCAGGCTCTCAGCAGCAGCAAAGCAAACAACTGGTGAAACTGAAAGTGAAACTGTCTGCTGAGCTCTTAACACTACTTCTCACTCAGTGAAGCTCCTTTCAGATTCTAAATACCTTCAGATGCCAAGTAAACCGCATCATAGCTCCCACCGCACTGAAATGAGCGGGACAGAAGCGGAAGGTGGTTCTTAAAGAGACAGAGGCCAATTTCAAGGTGTTTAGAAGAGGAAGTGATGAGAAAACAAGTTTATTTTCTATTTAAACATAAAAACTGCATTTTAATAACAACTAAAGGTGACATAGATACTTTATTATTATTTAAATATATGCCTGAGAAATACATAATATTGCCCCTTTAAATAGTCCTGCAATACAACCATATTCCATCAGTGTACACCTTTTTAAATGATACACAGATAAATCCATCAAGTCATTAAGCCTGGTTGATTGCAGTGGAGACAAATAAATATTCAAAAGCTTTTCAGCATGTATTTACAGTTTCCATCATCTTCCAGAAAGCAAGAGCTCATCCTTCAAAAAAAAAAAAAAGACGATGTGTACATCAGTCTCTGATGAACGTCTCAGTCTTAGAGATTTAAAAGAAATAATTTGACAGTTCATTCCGACCATCACAGTGGCTTTTCAAAGAAGACTGAGGTCCTTTTTACTGACACTATGAAACAAAAATGCCAGAGTGAAGGGTCAGGGTTAGAAGCTATGACCATCTTAAATATAAGCTTGCTCTGAGAGAAACCATTTGAGCCCATCCACTAACTTCTTTTTTCCCCTCCCTGCTGAATCTGCTGTTCTGTGGGATCTTACTGCCTCAGACAGGCTCAGGGGTGACCAGAGGCCACATAAAGTCATAAACCAATAAAGTAGAGAAACACCAGTTGATTATTCTACCATTCTGTTTGTTTGTCGACAAGCATCTGTCCCCCCACTCCTACCAGGAGGAAGTGTCCTGAGTCTGACAGGAGGATTTATTATGTTGTCTTTTCTTCTGTTTTCCCTGTTCTTTTCATTCGCCCTCAATTCCAACTGGTTGGCTTTTGGAAAGCAGATTTGGAAGATAAAGAAACCTTTATGTCGGTGTTCACATTCAAATTAATTACTTAGCATAAACATAGTCAGCTAAACGTTTGGATGTCTTCATCTTTCATATTGATATGAAAATGAATATTTGGAACAAATAAGAAATACACATGGGGGGGGGGGGGGGCATTCACCAAGTGACATGTTTTTTTAGGGTCTCCTTAATAAAGGCCCRTGTCCAGTAAATGTATTCAAAGTCAACCATATATATCAGAATTCCAGTTTGTAATTTGAAATCTGTTTTTGTCTGAAGGTGACTGCATAGTTAGGGTAAAAATTATTACATGCTTTCATATTTGCCAGAGCAAAAAAAAAAAGAAGCCCTGTACGCTCTCTAATCTCTCCTCTGACCTCCTCAGCACCCCCCCCCCCCCACACACACACACACCCAGCTGAGATGGCAGTAAAAAAGTTTTCACACCGCTGAGATGAACAGTTGTTGAGATATCTACATGTGAAATAACAGGAAGTGATGTCAAAGGGGAATGTCTGAAAGTAAACAGTGCAGCGCTACAATGGCTAACAACACAGACTGAAGAGAAGAATCTGATGTTTCTTTAGATTATTTTAATCACTGTCAGAGAGAGATGAGAGAGTCACATTTCAAATGTTGTTTCAATAAACAACCAGGGAACTTTTTTTCTTAAAGAGTTACCCTCTGATGTCATTTCCTGTTTCACTTTAGCGGAGCCAATTTCAAAAGAAAAATATGCCAATTATGTGACATGATGGTGAAAATCATGTGTATTTTGCTGTTTCTTTAATATAAATGTATTTTCTTTGATGTTAGTATTTCATGGAAATGCAAGTCACAGGCACTTCAAAATCTAGAATTTTAGTACATTACTGAATTGGTCAAGCAAGATGTACAATACGTGATGAGTCAAAAGACACAGGACACTCTTTCATTTCTGTAACAAAAATAAAAAGGGAATAACTGTATAAACCAGCATGTAATAGGTTATATCCAGAACATGGCAGCCATCTTGAAATCCGCCATATTGGATTAAGGGAAGGTTTTTACCAAGATAGTCCACCTGCCCATTGGTTTGCTGGGATGTCATTTTCCCTTTTGTTTCTGTAATAAGAAAGTGTTCTGTGTTTTTGTTCAGATGTGCATTTCTTTCATTTGAGCCTTTTTCTTTATAAATCTTTACAGAAGCGTTTTAATCAAACTTTTTGTTGTTTCCTTGCTCACCTTCAACTTACAGCCTCTTTTGGGCAAATAGTGGTTAAATCTGTTTGACCAACAAAGCAGATCCTGTTTCCTTGCCTGCTCTAAACATCCAAATAAAGTATTACCTGTATTTTAAGGTGAGGTAATAGGAACTAAAACCTTTAAATGAAGCAAACACTTTCACCAATATTGCACTTCCTGTTAGGATCAGGTCTAATATTTTGGAGCAAAAACGATTGGTGGATTAAAGAAGGATTCTTTGTGAGCTTTACGAGGATTTTCATGTGACCTGGTGTCATTTTAAATAATTACAGTGTCGGATTTTGGGTTTAGATAATAATTGAAATAGAACTGAGTTTATTTTCTTTTACCCTCAGTAACTTAATATATGGCTGGAACAAGCCCTCGCTGTGGGARGAAAATGAAGGAGTCAGTTGTGTCCTGTTATTTTTATGGCATCTGGCTTGTAGTTTGGAATTCTGATTGTCATGCTCGCTGGTAAAAAGGCCTTACATCCAAATGTGACGGGTTAGGAACTGTAAGTGTTACCAGCTGCAGCATCAAAGCTCCAGGCATGCTGTTCATTTAACCCCGATCCGTCACACTCATGTGCAGCCCCTGATTCAACCTGTAATGTAGACATCCAGCAGAAGGTGTTAAACTGAGACCAAAGCAGATTTATGGATGTGAGGTAACTCCCAACACCTCTCTACCTGTGATAAGTCAAAGAGTACTGACTAGATTTGAATACATTTGGCTGGGGCACGGTTGGAAACTATTACAGATTTTCACAGATTAGCATAATTTCTGGAAAATATGACAAATGTTTAGCCATGTTAGTTCAAATTTTGGCTGTGATTTTGCTCTTTACCAGCAGTAATCAGGTCATGGTTCAATTGATGGGTTTGTCTTTATTTCTGCTGCAAATTTACAGTTTACCATTATTTTACAACTGCCATATCGAATTTTAGCTCAATATCTGTAAAAGGCATTAAGTTAACAACTATATTTGTAGGGTCAATTAGCTGTAGCAGTCATCTTGAATCGTGTGAACTCAAAAAGTTAATTAGTTGTAGATTCAAGATGAAAACATTAAATTGACTCAGTGCTCTAGTGGTTCATGAGATATTGTGCTAACAGACAGAAAAACACACATAGACAGGCAATTAAATGATCTCCTGCCATTCGTGGTAGTGGGTGAAATGAAGTGCACCCTAAGTCAATTTAATGTTTTTTTTAAGTTTCACTTCAGTTTATTGAGCTGCACCATCAGGTGTGAGAACCAATCAGCAGCACCAAAGCAGGCTGTAAATTAGACTGACGGATCTGMACATCCGCAGGCCTAATCACCATGAAATGCTGAAAGAGAGAGAGTTCACTTCGGACTTAGCCGCTCACCAGTCATTGATAAAGTGCTTAGCGGCAGGAAAATTAATGAATCCGGCCTGACTGGTTGAGAGTGGGGTGTGTGAGGAGGGGAGGAAGGGGTTGATGGG
>NW_013952451.1:869640-874645 GCF_001266775.1 Austrofundulus limnaeus
GGGTACAAGCGGGAGGGTAATCCTGTTCCAGCTAAATGGCTGATCCCTCTCATTCCTCAGATATCAAATGTCAAAAGTTAAATTAGCCTGCTAGCCTCAGATACGAGTTAACATGCTTTTAAACGGGGCGAGGGGCGGTGATTCCTGCCTCCTGTGGGATGGTGGGCAGGTGCCTTTGAAGTGTCTAATTATCCAACTCCTACTAAGAGCAGGGAAACTATTCTAATGGTGGGAATTTATGTCTCGATTCACTATTGAAAATWATCTGAAACAAGAGTAGCCAAAGGAGTTTTATGAGAAAACTGTATTTACAAAAATATTTAGAACTTTTAACATTAACAATCTTTCTACTCTGACAGATGTGAAGTCAACATTGTGTGACATTTTGTATCATTTTTGTGGTTAAAATTTGTGTACTTTTTTTCCCTATTCTATCCAAACTGTTGGCTTTGCTTTTCATTGCTTTGGCTGGATATCCATTTCTCTTGGCGAGGCATTCTTAATCTGAGTGCCACAGGCTTGGTCCGAATCACTCTGGTGTCAGAATTGGGATTCCAGCACTGAAGCCCAGTGGAAAGCTGGACCGCTCTGGTTTCAAAAACTCTGTGCCCAGATTCACCCCGAAAGACCCACTATCCCACTTGGACATAACTCCACCCTTGCAAACAATCATTTTAAATTTTTTATAAACTTCTTTCAGGTTGAGGCTGATGATATCTGGCTTATCACCATCTGTATCGATGCTAATACAGTCGGTAAGCCAATCAGAGCAGTAAATCGCATCTTTTGCTTTGAAGCCTTGATCAAATGCATCTCTTGGTGTTTGATTCATCAAAGAATCCGGGCCATGATGCCCATTGAGTGGAAAACCTTGAAAGCCGCAACTATCAGTGGTCAGAAATGCATCAGTGTGCATTTTAGTCAAGGCTTTCAGCCCTCTCACTGGCATGCTCATTGCTCCCTCACAATGTGGCCCTGATGAAATGGTCATGGGGTTTCGGCCTGCTCTATGGTGGGCCTGTCCCCCCTAATGGGCGAATAAGGGGCAGGCAGAGGCTTGGGTAAGACACAACCCTGCTGTGATGCTGATTTGAGGTGAGCGCATGGAAGAAGGAAGGAGTCAAGCAGGCTTTGATTTCTGCCCCTCCCACGCCTCAGGGCCTGGAGTCTGGGACTGCGAGATGCTGAGTCTGGGTTCGTCCCTGAAGACCAGGACAGAATAGGCTGGGACTGTGGGTTGTGGAGTAGGGGGTTG
The DNA here is from genome assembly GCF_001266775.1 of Austrofundulus limnaeus. Classification (NCBI taxonomy): domain Eukaryota; kingdom Metazoa; phylum Chordata; class Actinopteri; order Cyprinodontiformes; family Rivulidae; genus Austrofundulus; species Austrofundulus limnaeus. The sequence continues at coordinate 870,896 of NW_013952451.1, forward strand.
AGGAGCAGGGTACCAAGAGCCAAATTGAGATGTGGGAGTAGTCAAATTTGCCTAGATGAATATTGAAGAGGGTGTTTKTGAAAGCTGTGCAGGAAATCAGCAGCTGACGATAGACTGCTAAACAGGAGAAGGACCGTTTGGGCCTCCCTTTTCAATTTGGCCAAACATCAGTCACATAACGAGGCTTCAAAAAATACCACTATGGGTTCATTCTGCAGAGAGAAACTCAAAAATCAATGCAAAGATAGAGAAGCATAACTTTATGTTTGCTAGGACTTTCAAGTGATGACAGAAAATTGCAAGCTATTCTGCTTTCACATTTAGGTTTAGTTTTCAAGAGGTCACAAAAAAGTTACCCTTTCTATTTTTAATACAAGAAGCTCCATTAGGACTCTTGTAACAAGGAGGTAGCAAGTTTTTGTAGCACCGATAAGCCAAGGAGTTGATCAGAAAAATGCCTCACACAATTGCCTTAATCCCCTGCGCTCTTGTTGTTGGTTTGGTCCCTTTTATATCAGCCTGTGCTAATCGTGAATGATTCCCTCTGTCTTTAGCGTCTTTGCCAGAGCCAGTGAATCAGGTGCATAAGCCTAAGCTGCTTGGAGAAGTGCTCTTATTAAACTCTAGCCAGCTGCTGGAATTTTTCTTCCCCCCATCTCATTGTTAATTGGGGAGTCTTGAGTCTTTCCCTGGAGTTGATTTGCAAGAGAAAGGAAAAGAAAAAGGGTGCAAGAGATTATTGCACGGGAGGAGAGGAGCTTTGAAGAAATGTTTTGTGATTTCACCGTATATCCCCCCCACTCCACTCCTCTCCATGTGCTCCCCAGCCAAAACCTGTTTGTGCCACAATGCTTTCAGAAGTTAGAAGGTGGAATACAGCACATGTCTGGCTTTGGATAAGACTATACAACACCTCCTCTGACTTTTAAGACTGTTAGGGAAAACTATAGCATGCAGTGGCCCTTTGTGAACCCCTAAAAAAAGGGCACATTCCAGGCTGGAAGGTGAATCAGATACTTGAGAGTTAAGGACCGTTTTTCATGTGGAAGAACAGCAAGCCTTGTTCTTAACCTGTGCCTCTAGAAAAATCCTTCAAAACAACAYTGTTGAGGGTTTGTTTCACTTTTGATTTCTGTAAATTGTCTGGACACCCTTAACTTTAGCCCCTCTTATCCCCTAGCCYAACTCTTAGAGGCATTGGCCCCACTCCATATCTCATTATCTCTTTCAAAACTGCATATTGTCATTGCATCCACGCTCTCTTTGTTAAGGCCATTGCATAGGGTTTTCTCGAAAGGTATTTGAACCAGAATCTTTCAATGGAGACTGAAGACAAGAGGGGGAAAAAAAAGACAGAAACCTGGGTTTTAGGGTTTAATGAGCGGCCTGCTGGGGGTAAAAGAGAAATAAAAAGCAAAAGCGTGAGAGCAATGGAGAGCGCATTTGTAGAGGGTTAAAGGGAAAAGGAGAAAGAGTTGTAAGGGAGAAAGAATGCAGGAATGAAGTACCAGGTACCATTATAGTGGCAGAGAAAGCTCCTGAAATACTAGAGCTGGGGCGTGTGCTCTGATCAGGACGGCAGTGAGCACAATTACCTTCTTTTCAAATCCTTCAGTGACACTGCGGGAGGAAGGAGGACTTTGAAACTTGAAAGGCAAGAGCTCGCTTTCAACCTCAAACGCGAGCAGGAAAGGGCTCTGAAATTTGTTCAGTGCTCCCCATCCACCATTAGCTTGTTTCTTCCTCTCGCCTCCAGGCATTTAAGCGCTTTTTGAAAAGATGTTAAGAAATTCAATCACCATAGAGAGAAAGCGGGATAGTTCTTCTCTTTTTTTTCCTGTTATTTTTTAAAGGCATGCTTTCCTCTGGTCCACAGAGGACCGGTCTGCTGCTTTTTTGTGTTGTGGGCTGAATAGACCTGCATTCTGGTCGAGGACTGGATGCGGCAACCATGGGAAAAGAATGGGGAAATAAAAGAGGAATCAAAAATGAAGAAAGGGAAAAAGGGAAAGGATCTGTTGGGCAGATGGTCAGGAGTTAGAAAAGTCTTGAAGGTTTGAAGTTTTCAAAGTTGCATGTGTTTACCTCTCCTCTGTCTTCATTAGCTYGCATTTTGACAGATGCTCAACACGTTATACTGATACGAGGAAGTGTCCACGAGTGGCGCAGACGAGGTAACCTTGCTTCAGAATAGCTCTGCTCCATCAAAGAGTCAAAGAGTCAATTGACCCTTGTGGTGCAGAGTGTTTGTTTAACCATTTAAGGGCCCATGAACTGCAGTAATGAAGCCCCGGAAGGTGGTATATGGTAGAATAATGAACCCCCCCCCACCTCTGGGCTTGCCAGGGTGACTGGAGGTGGGGGGATGGTGGGACCGCGATGGTGCTGTGATTGRCCTATTTGCTGCTTGACCTCACTTGGAGGAGAGACATGTCTGAGTAGCACTGTGGGTCACTATAGAAACAAAACAATGGGAAGACCCAGAAAGTTGCATGAGCAAATCAAAATGTGAAGTTTTAGTTTTCAAAGTTGTACTTCTTTTCAGCAGCAGCACTCYCTCTGAAGGCACAGTGATGAACCTATTTATAAAACATTTAAYATATGTTTAAAAGTAAAACAGCTCATAAATATGTAGCCAGTTTGCTTTGCGAGCTGCAATGTGAGAATTTTGTGAAAGCTGTGAGTACACAGCAGGAGCCTGTGCTACACACAGCTCCATGCTTCACCCCGAGCAGTTCTTACTCTCTGCACAGTTTACAGCCTCAACTTCCTCAATCCATGTCAGGAGATGAACCCAGTTCCAAAATCCCTTTATGTTAATATTGCGCTTTGCAAAGCGCAGACCTATTAATCCAGCTTTAACCGTATAAGATGCATTATTCCCTTAATAAGATCACTGGCTGTGCAGTATAGGATTAAATACTTATATCATAACTGACACTGTCATTTCCTGCGGAATGAGAGTGACTTGCCTCTCTGGCTGTCAGTTCCGCGTTAAGACTCCTTGAATCTGCTGCCAGGGCTGCGGCGGGGCACGGCTGGGCTCAGACACAGGTAATGGATGTGGGAGAGTGAGGGGAATGAAAGTGGGACCCTCGAGCTGCTCCTTCCGCTCTCTCATTGCCTCTTTCAATCTTGTTCTCCGCTCCTTTCTGATCGCTTCTTTTTTTTCTGTGAAGTGGCGGCACACTATGGCGGCCCTCTTCACYGCTTAAGGTGGTGCTCTTTAATCTGGCCCTCTGCTCTGTTTCTAATTGGTAGTTGGATTCTGTTGGCTTTCAGTTCAGGAGAGAAAAGCGGGGGAGGTGCTCACGCTGCCAGGCTGCTAACACTACAGAACCTCTGGCACCAGTTCAGCGGCATTTTGCCAGGTTCTTAGTTGGCGACATCAGTGTAGGAATGAGAATTGGAGTGTACTGATGACCAGCCCTCCTCACTTTTTAATATAATGACTGAACAATTGGGGTGAAGTGGTGGGATAAGGTTGTAAAAGTAAAATGTTAACTAGACAATATTTCAAATTAAAATGAACAAGTATTTGTTTATTTAGACTGGTCATGTTGCAGTTTGAWGCATTAATGTACTTAAGTATAAAACTCAATACAAGTGATGTCATAAATTAAATTAAGTGTAAATTAAGTCTATACAATTTATTTCCTTCTGATTTTAGTACAAGTCAGTTTTAATGAGCACAAAGAATGTTCTCTAATGCCAGAAAATGCTTTTTTTTGTTTGGGTAACATATAAAAC
>NW_013952451.1:874773-878625 GCF_001266775.1 Austrofundulus limnaeus
TATATATATATATGTGTGTGTGTGTGCGTGTATATGAAACAAAATGGGGGAGGGGACTAAAAAGTTTGATTTTCTCAAACAAATGTTTTAAAAATGACAACAAATTCAATAAAATTACAACATAGCAAGGCAGCTACGTAAGACTCATGAACATGTTTAAGTCATGAGGACATGCACCTTTTTTTCCAACTGAAATTCTTTCAAAATGACCCTCTCAAAAATGGGAAAATAAAAAAAGAATGCCAGACACWCCATGCTGCTTTCTGAGACAGTCTCAAGCCATTAAACTACTGAAATGACTAGCATGAGGCCAAGAGGCTAGCTGACCCTTGTGCTGGTTATAGTTCAGAGGTCATGACAAAGGCCAGAGGCCACATTTCTTTGGTGGATTTCAGGCCTTGAGCTCAACTCCAGATTTATTCCTTTTACAAGGCATGCCACGAACCTTTTAAAGACATCACTTCTTCTTATTTTCCCTTTGAAGAAAAAGYGATTTTGTTTTTAAGAGATTGGGTGGGGAGGGGAATAAAATGAGAATGAAGAATGGTGATGCTCAAAATGCCTTCCACAATCACGAGAAGCCATTCCTAAAAAGAACAGACAGARCTGAATTTAGAGTAAGGACATTTTCTCAGCTGTGTGGAATCCAAAAACGTGGACTTCTTAATTCATAAAATCCATTTGCTTAAACATTTTCTGCCTCTGAACTCTCACATCTGGTGCTGTGGAAGACAAACTCTGCCAGCTTTACACCCAATATGGCAGTTTGCTAGATTTTAAATTTCCTCTATTTATGCGCTTTTATCCTTTGTGTGATCATAATACTGTATATGTGTCTAGACAACATTTTCTTTAAAAATGTGCWGCTTTAACACTTGGTTTTGTTTACCTTCTTTTTTTTTCTTTTCTATTATTCGTTTTGGTATCTACAGAAGATGAAAGTTCAGGCACGCCGTACCACCGTGAGAGGCGCAATGCCATCAGTTCCCAGGCTCAAGCGCCCAGTGCTCGTGACAGGAGCGTAAACGAAGAACCCTCCACCTCCACGGAGGAACACCCGTCCCTGCTCAAGAAGGAGCTGCACGGCTCCCTGCCTCATCTGACCGAGCATGCCCTGCCGTACAGGGGCACGCTGTTTGCTACGAACCCTCGCAACGGCTACCTAGACTCACACTATCGTAAGTGCACGAGCTACAAATGTTWAAGCCACASTTCAGAGCCTTTAAAGTGAGGYTTTGTGGAGAGGTAATGAACACKTAATATCTTACCTGTTGAAGATAGCGTTTTGAGCMATAGCCTGAGCTAATGGGCAACTTTTATTTGCAAAACCTCACAGTGGTTTATACAAATGCTGTTTTATAAACCGTCAGTTTTGCATTACACACTTATTCCAGCAGAAATATTCCTATTGGTCCTGTTGGGACTAGCATTAGCTTGTCAGTCCGGTCAAAGCTAAACTCTGTTTCTTTAAACTGAGGCCGTTCAAATCTACAACAGATAAGTTATGAATTAGTCATAACCTTTTCCACAGACACTCTCTTCAGAAGATCTGATCTCTCCCTCTCTCTCCAAGAACCTCTAAGTTAATCTTTTAAAGTTAAGAAACTTCACAGCTCAAGGACATGTTTGTAACGCTCCGAATGCTGAGGCCAGCTTTGCTTCTTTACTGTAGGTGAGAGGTACGACTGTTAGATGGCTGATTAAGTCTGACAGATTAGGCCTTCTCTTAGACTCGCACGGACACACACTTGTGAACACACACACACACATGCTCACTTGTCTTGTTTTGTGCCTGGGAAGTTAGTATGGGGAACGGGCTGGCGTAGCTTCTTAATTCCCTCATTAGGGGCCTGTCTGAACACAGTACTCCACTTTCTCTCATCAACACACACTTCAAAGCCCCAAAGCAGCACCAAGTCAAACCTCACCACCCCCCCCTTACTCTGCCTTGCTCTCTCTCTCCGTGGGACTCGGAGGCTTTGTGAGAGAAAGAGAAGGAGACTAAAAGAGATGAAGCCCTGGAGAGTGAAGTGAGGGAAGAGCCGTGGCTCCATCGAGAAGGTGGAGATAATTTGTAACAAAGGTGAGGTAAACAGTAGTTGCTGGATAAAAATGAAGCCGTGTGTGCACGTTAGAAGAAAGAACAGAGGAAAGGTGTTTTAAGAGGCTGGTTAGGAGGTTAATTTGGCAGTCGCTGTAGCCGGGACTTTGCCTCAAGATGAAGATTTGATGTGATAGCTTGTTTTGTTTGGTTATTTTTCTGTTGAATTGGGGCGGCCACAGTCTTGACAGGAGAATTTTAAAAGCACTGGCAATAATGAAAACTCCACTGGACCCCAGCCGTGTACTGTAACTCTTATTTATTTAGCCACTTCATTAACTACTGCTCCCCTGTGCTTGGGTGCCTGAGACACACCAAGGTGCCTCTTTAAGGGAAAGGTTACTTAAAACCAGGCGATGGTRCCGTGGACAGGAGCCTTGAGGGCAGAACATTACTGCGCATTACATCCTGACCTAACTCAGCAGCACTGCCACTTCTCATTTTATGTATGTGTGTGGGTACGTGTGAAGGAGCCCTGGTGGTTCCAGACCGCTGCAGCCGCGGGGGGTTGGGGGGTGGAGGTCACGCCGAGGCTTGGGGGTCATGCGGAAAAGTCACAGTTGAAATGGAGAGTTCAAAAGAAGCATAAAAAGTCAAAAGGCCCAAAGAGCTTTAAGAGTATTTCTTTGTACCCTGAGACCAAAGGGGCTTGATGACAGCAGTCATATGAAGCAGCGTATGGAATCATGTTGCTTTTAAAAGAAGCCAGAACTTCACATAGATTTCTTCTTCCGTTACAGCAGAAGTGTGATGTTTCCCAGTTTCATGGTCGTAAATAATTCAATTTACTTTCAACCAACTCAGTGCAGATGAAAGTTCTTGGTTGTAGGGTTACCAATGTGAATWATGTTCAACTTGCACACTTTTTTAAAAACACTTTTGTTTGCAGGTAGGATGCAGAACCCAAATGACATGCTGTTAGTTTTCAATTTGACATTAAAACCTATATTTAGGCTTCAGAACAGATTCTGGACAGTACTGTTTCTAGAATAGTACCAACTGTCCTATCGTACAACATCCTACAAACAGCTTGAACAGAAATATGGTTTTATGGGCTTTAAAAAATCCAGTGACGCTGGCTCCATGACTTAGCCTCATAAACATTTATAAATAAACTGTTGTGAATGTAGTATCTTCAAGTTATCATTTTGAACAGGTCGCAGTAAACCTTATGGATCTTCATATGGCAAGAAAAGACTGAGATCTAATAAAAAGTTTTCAGTTTCAAAGACTAATAAATTGTCATAATTAGCTTTAAAGTTAATAGCACCAAAGGCCTATAATCAAAAATAACACCCATGAGGCTGGAAAGAACTCAAATTCATCTCAAAATTGGAAAGTCTGAATGGCCTCTAGTGTTTTTCATTGATGCTCCTCTGATCTTTTTCTGTGCACAGGAAGACTTATGATCTGAGATGAGAGCATCGCTGTGTAAAATACCTCCTACTGGACCCAGGTGCTGAAGACATGGGGTATCCCATGGCGGTCCCATTCTGTCTGATTAAACCAAGTACCAGAGCTCAATCCCTCTGGGCTTAGCCGGTCTGAGGGTCAGCAGAACGAAAGGGGTCCCCTTAAACCTCCTCTCCCCCTACTTCCTTCAGCTGCTTTGAACCAGAAGCCTGTAGCGTCTGTCGCCACTCCTGCACCACAAGGTGTAAAAAGCCACTGGCTTCTGTTCTGCTTTCTGCTTCCAAACACAATTGAGCACACACACACACACACACACACACACACACACACACACACAC
>NW_013952451.1:879825-890109 GCF_001266775.1 Austrofundulus limnaeus
ACACACACACACACACACACACACACACACACACACACACACACACACACACACACAGCCCTTACTCGACCGACGACTCTCCATGACGGCTTTGTCACCTCCTAAATTCATCCCAGGTGTGTGTGCGTGTGTGTGTGATTGAGAGTGGGCAGTAAGCCTTTGTGCTGTGCTTGCACAGAGCGCCACGCCACGCAGCACACAGCCAGGTAAATCCGATTACTCTTAGCACTGGTGTGTGTCAGTGCTTAATGTGCCTAAATGTGATGGCACCTGCAGCCTCCCCACACCTGGCCGCTGGGTCGTTAGCGCCAAGGCAAAGCTCTGGGAGGTGTGGGAGTTGAGAAACGAGAGGAGGCCAAAGGGGGTTTATCCTCAGGGGTCTGTAGTCTGGGTAAATCTCCGCTATTCACCCAGACTTGCAATCTCCTACTCCTCTTATGTCCTTGGCCTAAGACTGTGTTTACTCTGGTTTTTACACCCACTTCAGCATAGACAAGCGGAGGCACCAATGAAACATTACTTCTATTGTCAGCATGAGCTAATCGTGGCGATGCCTGCGTCTTAGCTGCTTTTCTTGGGCAAACACTGGATAAGAGTCCATATCCTTCTTACCACAACGCTAATACATGGGGCTTTGCTCTGGGATAAGAAGAAAAGGATTGAGATTAGGATTAATGAGAGTGAAGTCTTTTTTTAAAAATCTTAATTGTTTGGAAGTGTGAATGGGACGCACAGTGCTAACATCTGTTTACATTGTTGTCCGATTAGTCGGCCGATGGTCACGCAGCAACAGTCAACCCACTTGCTGGCGAGGCATCTCTGCTTCCTCCAAGGAGATCCTCTTCTTTAAAGAGTCTCCTTCCTTCCCCTCTTTAGCAGCCTAAGCATATCCACACGGGGACTAAAGACCTTCTCTTTCATGACAATATCTTAACTTCACAAAAACATAAGAAAATGCTTAATAAGAAAAGTCAAGTTGATGAAAGTAAAAGGAAAGAACTGAAACTGAACTATCTATATCACAGATACTGTAGGTTGCTGGTAGGTGTAGACAGGGCACATTAGGTGTGTTCAAGCTGTGATGACTGTCTGCCTATCAGCCCTCTTTAGCTCTTTAACAGATCTAGCCCAAATCTTGCTGCCAGGGCCCTAATCCCCAAACYAGAGCCCCACTGTCCTCCGTTGATCTCAGAAACCAGCCCAGCTAAGCTAGAGGCAGTTGAAGTAGGAATCATTTGGCCAACAAATTCTTTCACATGCATCAGAGCAACCCTGATTTACGAGTTTTGGCCAAAGGTGGCTGATACATGGATCACAAAGGTCATGTGTTCTGAAAGAAAAAAGTTGCTGGGAATTCTTACCTCTAATGTAAARCATGTTCTCAGAGTTTTATGGTGAAGTAGGGGGTTGTATCCAGTAAACTCTAAACTGCTGTGCTGAGCTGATCTCAGGTCTACTCGGCCGTTACACCCCAGTCGTTGCCCTGGTGTCATKCTGCCAGCTTCAATATCAAAATGTGGCTGACCACTGAAGTGAGTGAATGAGCTGTCACCAAACGAATCACGATCCACTACAGGCTCCACAGTTACTCACAGAGCTTTGTTACTTCAAAMCTTTTTATGATTAGCTGAAACGGCAAGAAAAAAAAAATCACTTTTGTGCATTTAAAAAAAAAAGTAAAAGGCTCTTGAGAATTTGCATTCAGAGAACAAACTTCATGATCTCTTGTCAGTTTAAATGTGACAACTGGCGGGGAAGCAGGTTCAAACACCCTCCCCCCAAAGAACTGGGAAGAGGCCCGGGGTGAGAAGACACGTGCCTGTTTCAAGGGTAAGTGTTTGTCTTTGTGATTGTTTCAATATTGGCTTTTTGAGCATGGTGGCTCGGTGCAGTCCCCCAGTGGTGCGCCGGCACAGAGAAGCCCGAGGCACACTGGAGGCAATGGAGAGGGATCCCTTCCATCCACCTCTTTTCATCAAGAAAGAACAACACAGGCCTGTGCTCGGCTGTGGCCCCTTGGTCCAGCGCACCAGGGATAATCAGATGATCCCCTTTTATACAGCTTATTAGAGGCATCTTATACTCTAAGATAGGCAATATTCTCACATGCTTGTGCTTTGTAGTGCTCGGCGATTTAAGAGGGTTAAGCTGAGTTTGAAGTGCGTCGGGAATGCGCTTCTTCTCCCCATCTTAAGGTCATGTGCTGCTCTTACCGCAAGTGTGAACCTAATATCTCAGAATAATGACGGTCCTCATTAACAATGACAAGATTAAATGTGAAGGGGCTAAAGAGGTTTAAGATGAATTTACAAAGAACTGAAGACACCCTGAAGAAACACTGGATTTCTTTGCAGTAACGTCTGCTGGTTTGTTGAATTTATTTGTTAGTGCGATTGGGTTAATCRGTAAAGTTGCAGAAGCAAGTATGAACAATAACACTTTGTTGGTGTTTGGGCTTAAAATTAATATTTGTTGTGTCTTGTCAAGCAAAAAAAAAAAAGACGACAGAATTATAAACCATACTGCTGGCAAAGATAACGTTAGGCACTGAAACATGAAGACTACTGGGAATGTCTACTGGGCTTTTCTAGAAGTTTACCTTCTAGTCTTCGGTAGGATTATCACCTCTATGAGAATATGTTTGTGTATTCAAATCTCATCACTTCTTTCTGTATTTGCAATGCCCTCCCATAGTGGTGAAGATAAGCACCCTTATTTCTACAGCCAACAACCCRTAACTGTCTCTTTTCTCTGGAGGGTCGTGAGTATTTATTGTTAAACAAAGAGAAGAGGCTGATGAACACAGCATAATTAAAATGTTTCAACTAGCCTGGTGAAATGTAAGATATCACTTGAGGAAAGTGATAGGGAGGCACAGCTGAGTCCGTGGAGAGACAGCGAGGGTAAGGAGAAGAAGAGGAGGCAGAGAGAGTGGAAAGGCGGGAGGAGGGGAGGTGTAACAAAGCAGAAAATGAAGAGAGACATTAAAAAATGGGAGCTCAAGGAGGTCAGGCCCATCACAGGCTTTAGTGTTGCCTTCAAAGATGCCTGGGACAGGTGGCAGCTCCAGACAATCTCGCACCACAGAGCAGCATCCTCTCAGGAGGAGATAACGGATTCCTCCATCCAAGCTCGCTCGTCTCCCTCCTCCCACATCTCCTGCTCTAACATGCTCTCCTCCCACCCTTCCACTCCCTTCTCCTTCCCGCTTCGAGGTTCTCCCAGACGGTGCTGCTTTGATGTGGCTCCGAGTGAGCAGGCATGAGGCCACGAGGCTGCGTGAGCGCTGCTGGGCCACTGGGCCAACCGACTGTTGGGATTTGACTCGAACGCGCCTGAATCGGTGGGTCTCTCTGGTGCCCGGCACTTTTCTCATTAAAACCCTCTGGAAGGGTTATTAAGGTTTACACTGGCCCTGGTTTGTTTCTCTGCCCAGACTGAGGGAACCCCTGGGCGTCACCTGCGTGACAAAGACTCAAATCGCCGTGACACAACTTCCCTCCGTTTGTACTCCTGCCCTTTTCACTCTCCCCTCGTTTTCTTCTGTCCCRTCCCTTGTGCATTCAGCTTTTACTTGCCTCTCAGTTTCTTGATAGCACCTAGGCCTGGTTATAAGTCTTTCAGGATTATTTGGTGAGAGTCTGTTGACAAGGGTGCAATAAATGGATTACAACTTTGCCCTTGTTTTGGAATACTGTGAGGAGGGAAAGGGAAAAGATCAGAAGGATGTGCTTTGAATAATGAGAGAAGCAAAGAAAGAGAGAGACAGAGCGGGATTAACTGAAAGAAGCAGGAGGACCAAGCAAGTTAGGAAGAGGGTGAAAGAGAGAGTAAGGTTACATCCATGGAATTATCACAAAGATGGGGGGAATAAACATAGAATCCCAGAGTCCCAGATTTTGGGGCATTTATAAAAAAAGGTAATTGGCACAAGTATTCAAAGCATTCAAAGTGTTATGTCCTGATCAGATTCTCAKTATCGGTGATAGATACAGTATGACCATTTTTTGAAGATCGAATAAAATCGGATTTAGTCGTGATCGGGTCGATCCAGTTTTCACAACAGTTTTCAGCATCATCATGCTTTACAACTGCTATTAAGCAGTCAAGACGCACACAAGTATGCAACCATGTCCACAGTGTGGGAACACTTTTCAATAGAAAACAATGATGCTGAAACTGCAGCTTGCAAAATCTGCAAACTGGATGTTTCTCATGGTGGGAACAGCAGGGCTCGCTTTAATACTACCAACCATGTCACTTAGAAAGAAATAAAGATATCGGATTGGTATCGGAAAGACTAATCGTTAAAAAACGGGATTGTATCGAGAGCCAAAAAATCTGGATCGGGACATCCCTAGTTTATTGTTATGTGCACCACTGGAAACGTTTTCCTGAAAAATGAAATTCTTATTTTGCTGTCCACAATGACTGCCAGGGGAGACAAATCCAAAGAAAAATGAAGTGAACCAAAAGTACCGGTAAATGAAAAAGAGAACAACAAGAGTAATAAAAAAGAAAACCAAAAGTAAGCACAATGCATCCACTGTCCAAAATCTGCCACTCTAAATCCCCCATCCAGTTGATCACAGCACCATCTGTCATCACWATGTCACACTCTGGTGCCCTGCCTTAGGGTTACCTTTACACACACTCACTTATTTTAACCTGGGCTCAGAGTAGTAGAAGCAGTGGGATAACTTCAACCCCCAGTGGTGCATTGCTTCCTATAAATCACACTGAGATGTTAAGAAGACAACTCATACTTGCTTGAAAGAGGCTTGTGACACAGTTTTATTTACCCTACGTAATGACTGTACACTGTATGTTTTGAGGCCTGAGCAGACTTTGCCTAATGTCTTTATAAATGCATGTTCACTTTCCTAAAGATATATATGCATTCCCAACAGTCTAGACATGTCTTTCCACTACTCCACCACATTATTAAAATTAGCTYGCAGAGGCGTGTGCGTTATATTGCCAGTTGTGAACAATGTAGGTATTTTGAGCTGACAATTTCCCCGCGGAGATTGACATTCCAGGAAATGCTCTCAAACTATAACCTTTATAATTACATTAAGTCCTATCATTCTTTTCACACCTTCATTGGATTTCAGGTAACTGCTGCACAGGTGAATAATAGGCTGATTTTCTGCACCTCATTTTGTTGTCTTGAATGTCTGACTGCCCTTGAATGCACCACAGAGGAGACTTTTTGAACCGCGCCCAACTTTCGATAACATTACCAAGCACTCATACATAATTTAGACACAAAAAGGTGCGAGAAAGCCACATTGTGATGAATAGCCTCTCATAATCTAGATTAGGAAATCGCTACAAGAACAACGGCTAACTTGAAATGTCATTTTGAAAACAAAATTGCATGGAAATGGCCAGCAGGAGTCAGTGGCCTATATGCATAATTCAAAACTTGTCCACCTTTGGTCGTGATGGAAGCCTAACTATTTCACAAGAACATGTTTTAGTAAAGAATGCTTTGTGTCTAAAACGATATGCAGAATGAGGCGTTATCTCTTTTACAGCTGCTTATTGCATCTCAAATTTTCTAATATTTTAGAAGAGATTTACAGACTTTTTCATTGACTCAAGTTTCTGAATGAAGATCTCAAAAAAGGATCAAAACCCTGGTTTTGTTTTTGACTCAATAGAATAATTCACACAAGGATYGTGGAAGCAAAAGAAATGTAATATCGTTCTCCTGAGTCGACCWGAGGTTTAAATCAACTCCCTTCTGTCAGAGAGTTATCGTAGTTTGAAGGCAAAGGAGATCGACAGATGTAAGAGATAAGGATACGAGGTGCYGTAGTATTTCATCTACTAAACTGCTGCGTCTTTCCTCAGCTGGGTGGGGAAGAGGGGGCTGGAGGGCTGTGGTGGGGTGGCGAGGGCCAACACACAGCTCTTTGTTCTGCTCCCCAGCTTATTCCAATCTGGGGGGAAATTCTGCAAATRTAGGAGATAAATTGGTGCTCTGCAGAGGCCCTTTGAAATAACCTTCACTCCCTGATCCATATGGGAGACAGTTGGAGGTGGGGGGAAAGGGGGCATAGATTGGAATTAGAAGGTGCTGAGGGGCCCCTGGAAGAAAAGTTTGCGTGCTGAACTCAACTCTCTGTCTGGAAATGCTTGCATTTGTGCTCAGTTAGTTGAGGTCAAATTAATGGTAAATAAATAAAGGCTAAAGGATGAATTCCTCAACAGCCGGGTTAYTGGTCTGCAAGGTGTTTTATTGTGAAAAGTCAATACTTCTATTTGTGCCTCTTTCCTTCACTTGACTCAATCTCAGCTTTTTTTTACATGTGCTCGAAGGCTAACCGAGAAATAAATGAATCCAAGCAAACTTATTATTATTATTATTATTATTATAACTATTGTTCTCTAACAGGAAATTGTTCAAGAGGGAAAAAAAGGTAAGGAACCGCTGCTTAAAGCTGTTTGAGCAACAACTGTGACCAAAAATCTGTGCTCAGGCTTGTCAAACCAGAAACAGTTAGTTTGAGCGTCAGCTGTCTCGTTCATTCTTCACCAACAAAATGCTTGTGACAGCGAGTAGCGCCGTAATGCAGAAAGCCTGCAATCGTTTCATTTTTTTTTCTCTCTCTCTTTTTTTTAACCACTCGTCTTCTTTTCACTATTCCACCATGCTAATTACTTTTACCCGCAGAGGCTATTTGTGTTTAAGGGTGTGAAAGTGACTGAGGCTCCGAAAGCAAATGCAGTGAAAAACGCAGCAAAAAATAAAATAAGATTTAAAAAAAGGAGAAAGAAATATTGATTTCGAGGGGAAGGGCAAAGAGTGATTTGCCAGTCTGGTGCATGTAATGAATCGCAGACAGACTGGTGCGCTCTGCCTGCTTTCCTCGTCTTCTTTCTTAGTGTTGCATCTTTGCTCAATAAAAGCGTGTTTTTATCTGTTTTGCGATGTGCCGGCTTTGCAGTACAGCAGAGAAAGCTCGGCACAGCATGAACATTAGGCTAATTTATACAGCGGTAATTAGGCCATTAGACCTGAAACAATCTGGGACCTGTAATTAGGCAAAGCGCTCCAAAAGTCAACAGCAACTCCCATTGAGCTTAGCTAAACTGTCTCTTAAAGTGTTATTTACATGTCCAAACAGCTTGAGGTCTGAGTGCAAGCAAACATGGGGGGAGGCGGGGTGAGACGGGATTGATCAGAGGGGGGATTTTTTTGGCATCACAAGGGAGGCGGCTTCCAGACTACTTTTACTGATATTCTGCTGAGGCTCTTCATCTTCATCTTCTAGCAGCCTGATAGTGATCAGAGGATCAGTGTCACGTTTCTGGTGCAAAGTAGACAAACTTGTGTAGTCACGTAGTTCAGACACACACTGAATGCTCACAGTCATGCTTGTCAGCCGATAGGATTATATTTTTTTTACAAAAATAATTCATGAGAAGTTCTAAGATTTGCAAGGTGCATTTTGTGAGCAGTTCTGTTTCAGGTTTTTTTTTTTTTTATTTTGGGATAAAAAAAATAATCCCAATACATTAATACATCTCAATGCTTGATTATGTTTCCCCATTTGTCGACTTTTATTTGTTTTGTATAAACCTGCAGCGGGTTTGTTAATATTTTTTGTGCATAAAAACACACAAGCATGTTCTACGCAAAGCCTGCTAGCCATGTTTCCATAGAACTGCAATTACATTTGAGGTAAAACTTTTAAAATATAAATAAAAACAAAACAAAAACAAAGATTGCTTCATTATGTGGGTCAGAATTAACTAATTAGAGTTACATGGAGCAGATTTTTTTTAAAAAGAATTTGTTTTAATATTTTAGAAATATTTAGAACTAAAATGTAACGTAACAGAGGAAGAACGTAACCAGGTTTTTACATTTGTTCGGTGTGTATATTGACATTTAAGACGTGTCTTATAGTTTATATACTTATAGCACGTTCCATTTGTACTCAAAAACAGACATGTCCTAATTTTTAGTTGGAAATAAATAACAGGAATTCTTAATTTGGACATTTGATTTGGAAGAAACAAAAGTTTTTCACCAGCCCCAACCTCAAAGTCCAACATGGCTGCCTTACACACAAAAAAGTGATGATAGTTGAAAAAATTAATTATTTAGTAGCACTCATAAAATAGGCCACAAACACAGTACTATCCACCTCCTAGTGAGCAGGTTTATACAGTGTTTGAATTCAATAAATGCTAAATTTGCATAAGCATCGGCTTGATTTACTAACAGTAGCTAAACAAACAAACCTTAAACTAAGTTGGGAGTAACTTCATTACTAGGTTTGAGTTCCAACATCCTAGGTAGATGAAGCACAAAATTTGACACATAGTCGTGCACAACTTGTCTATACTGCCCCCTGTTGTGTTTATTTGCACCAAACCAGAAAATGGCAACTAACCCGAAAGCTCTGTTTTCTCCGAAAACACATTTCAAAAGTTTACTCCAGATCGGTTTGGCTACTGGATGAAGACGCAGCTATTGGGCTCGACACACAGGAGGCGACAAACAACAGTGATTAACGGCTGTCATCGCAACCAGGGTGAAACCCGACACACGGGGGGCGATTGTAATTGCAGCGTTACGAATCGGGTTGCCTGTCTTCACGAAATTTGATTGGTTCTTCTACTGCCTCTTGTAAAGGTTATTGATGGTTCGCAAAAAAGGTGGGGGGTGCATCACAGACATGTAAACTAAACAAATCTTGCGATGCTAATATTGAAAAACAAACGCGCACCAAGATACAATTTTATGAGGAAAAACTCAATGGAYAACTTCATCCTGGCACCAAAAAATTCCCACAAAGCTGCCTTTTTTAGTAATCACTTGGTGAAAGTGTTAGCTAACGGCAGTGTGTAGCAAACTCTCCTCTCATTGGTCAGTCARTGAAACCCTCRCTGATTGGTTGTACGCTAAGCGACAGCGACAAAAGTTGAACATTTTTCAACTTTTATATGTCGCGTTGCAAGCTTGCATGTGCACGTCTACGAAATTTCACACGCACGATTTTTGCCAGTCACTTGGCTGGAGGAGGGCAAGCGATTTTCGCCTCATCGCACAAGCTCCACAGGAAATGAGCGACGTCGCCTCTCGTGTGCCGAGCCCTTAATGCAGTCGTTTTCCAGTAAAGGCTTTTTTCTTTTTCCACATTGCTTACTTAACAAGCGTAAAAAAAACAGAAAGAAAAAACAAGGCTTAATGAAACATTTTTGTGTTTGAAGTCTGTATTTAAAAAGAGTTGATGCACACAAAGGGAGAAAACAACTTCTGTGGAACAGTTAATGGAGCAGTTTGTAGAGAGCAAACATGGCTAATATTTACTGACATGGGTCAGTGTTTGTTTTGCTTTCAAATAATAACTGTTCGTCTACTCAGGCTTTTGCAGAGCCTTCAAATGAAACGAGACAAAAAATGTATGTTTTTCTTTTTCAGTCTTTTGCACTGCAAAGTATTGCTTGTTTTTTACTTTCATTAAGTGCTGGACTTGTCTGCACGTTTAAATCCTCCGAACGCAGGGAGCGTTTAGAACCTTTGCACGCTCTGCAAACTGTTGCAGSGCCGCAGCGAGCCGCGTGGGCCCCGCCGCAGACGAGCGTGCCTGAGCAGTGAGATCATGAGCCGGGGGAGAGAGGTGGCATAATGAAATCTGGCAGCCGCAGCTCCAGAGCAGGCTTCATATGTTCCACATTAGCAACTCACAAACCTCTGGAGCAGGCCCCGGCAGCCCTTTTCTCACTCCGCCTTAGTCACTTATGACAGTCTGTCACTGGCTCTTTGTGCTCTCGCAGCGGAGCATCGATGAGGAGTGCTCTGTTTATAGAAGAGAGTTTCATCTTCGGCTTYGGGGTTGACGCCGTGTTTCGAGCGGAGCCAGTGAACCTTCACCAGAGGAAAGAGAGAGAGAGCCCAGGTGTCGCCATCAAGACAATAAACTCACACTGCTGACTTGACAACAAAACGGAGAGAAATTGTTTCTATTACCAAAAGCCAAATCAGAATTGCAAGTGACAACTAAAATTCTCAGCGAGTAATACGTCACCTACTGCACTTTCCGAAGCACAGAAGAGCCTTTGTGGCAACAAAAGACAACAACAACATAAAAAAACTTCTATTAGGAGTCCAGATTAAGCAGAGAGGATAAAATAACATGCTTTAGGCTTTATCCACCTTCTTTTGAAACCAATCAAGTGTCCAATAAAGGACAAGGCAATTACCATTCTCTCTCTCTCTCTCTCTCTCTCTCTCTCTCTCTCTCTCTCTCTCTCTCTCTC
>NW_013952451.1:890969-900974 GCF_001266775.1 Austrofundulus limnaeus
ATAATAAAGTTCCTCAATAGAAAACTAAGAAAACTTACCTCATCGCTTTATAAAAACAACAAAGGTTTTTGGGAGTCTGGAGAAAAGACTAGGCTGAATATTGGATGCTTGTGAGTTTTGGGCCCTCAGGTGGTGCTGATTCGATCCTGGACATCACTGCCTGGGCTCAGGAACACGTCTACAAATCCTTGTCTGTAAACACAGTTCACTGAGCCWTCCACAAATGCTGGTTAAAGCTCTATCATACAAAAAAAGAGAAGCCACGTGTGTGAACACCATCCAGAAACGACGCTGTGTTTGCTCGGCCAAAGCTCATTTTAAAATGGACTGAAACAAAGTAGACAACTGTTCAGTGGTCAGATGAATCAAAAGGTCAACAGGCCTGTTCAGGTCACAGTTTAGAAGCCTGCCTCTCTGATGGCGTAGGGGTGCATTAGCGCCTGTGGCATTGGCAGAGTACATGGAAAAGTACATCCTATTTATTTATTTATTTATTTATTTATTTATTTATTTATTTATTTTTTTGCTTTTTTTTGGAAAAAAGAAAAATAATATCTATAATTTTATTGGTGGGTTGGACAGAAGTCACTCATGAAAAGTATGAACTGGTTTTTGAACGAAATGTGCTCACATCCAGAGCAGATCTTTTTCTGTTAAGGCCTTGCATAATTCAGCAAGATAATGTTAAAGTGCATAATACATCTCAGTTAAAACAGCCTGGCTTTGTAGTAGAAGTGTCCAGGTGCTGAATTATCTGTTTGCATTTCAGACCTCTTACAGTAGAGCCAAAAGCTGAAAAATCTTTATGAAGCATTAAATTCAGTAAAGAAAAGACCCAGGTCCGTTGAGTCGCCTCAAGACAACATTCCCCTCCTAAACTTTCAGGGACTGTTCTCCTCAGTATACAGTAGTTTTAGTACCAACTTTAAAAACTGTAAATTAAAAAATTATTAAATTAATATTTATTATAGTTATTAAAAAACTATTTACCTTATTTTTTTCTAAATATTAGTACAGTTTCATAGTTTAAATACAGTATTTCATGTTTACTACGTTCCATTGTGAATGAATTAGTAGTTTATGAGAATTGCAAACCATTGTATTTTATTTTTATTTACACAACATCCCAACTTCTTTGGAAAGTGGAAATTATCTCTGCTTCTAATCTCGCCAGTCGTCCGCCTGAAATGACAGAGGTTCGWACAAAGTTCCTGCTATGTGGGCAGGGATGAGCTAGATTAGAGARCATGAATTTTTCACGAGCCTTGAGCCGATACACAACACATAGTGTAAACCTGAAAGGTTCATTTCCGAGTCTGACAGCCGAGGGCCGAATGCCCAGGAGTGGAGCTGTGAAGAGTAAACAGATCAGATTCTGCCCTCGTCTGCTGCGAGCTCATCCAAGCATCCCTCCCTCCCTCTGCAGCTCTGAGATCAGCCAGCGTTTGCC
Source organism: Austrofundulus limnaeus (assembly GCF_001266775.1). Classification (NCBI taxonomy): domain Eukaryota; kingdom Metazoa; phylum Chordata; class Actinopteri; order Cyprinodontiformes; family Rivulidae; genus Austrofundulus; species Austrofundulus limnaeus. The sequence continues at coordinate 892,420 of NW_013952451.1, forward strand.
CGGCCAAAAAAAAAAAAAAAACATCAGGAGAAAACTATCAGTCTGCCAGAGCTGGAGCATTCAGATACACGCCAGAGCTTCATGGAGAAGGATTTTACCACTTATCTCTGATACTGTGAGCGTCGGATTAAAACTCAGAAACTTTGGTTTCACTTGTTTGGAGCTCAGTGTTGCTACGAGGGGTAGTTCAGGGTATGAAAGCTAAAAATTACACACTGTACCACAATTAAAACTCAAGACTGTACATGCCTTTAAAAGGCACATTCATACCCTCTTTGTTGACTCTGAACTGATCCTCAGACATTTTTATGGCTTGCAGCTAAAAGGTAAAAAGCGAGCAAAATGATAAGATGATTCAATTTCAAAGGTCTGGAATAAAATGTGGCAGGCGAGGTTTTATGCAGGCCCTTCATTTCTGCATGCATCAACTCTAAGAAAAGGTTTTACTACGTGTGTGTGAGTTACCTCACAAACAGAAGTGTTGGCCAGCTCGATGCGCATCATGTTTGTGCAACAACTCATCGTGTCCGAGTCAGTTTATTACTCGAGGGGATTGCAACAGCCTGTTAAAACAACTTTATAATACTGTTTGTCACTCTAAGATGAACCTTTAAATAAAGTTAAAAATACTCGAGTTGCATCACTCAGGTGGTTTGGAAGCAAGGCCCGTGTAACAAAATGGGGACATATCGAAAGATGAGATAAAGAACACAAGGGGGAGTCAACGTTTCTCTTAAATTGCATCACATAATAACTCAAGATGCTAAAACTCAGGATACTCTTCTGCTGACAGCAGCATTTCTATAAACTGAGGTCATTCAAAGTGCTGTTTGCAGCAGGTAAAATATTATTGGTGATAAATGTTTCCACAAAAACCCAGCTTTAAAAGATCTGAACTGTCTCTTTTAGGAGAATCATAATTTAGAGCAGAGATGGGCACTTGGCAGCCCGCAGGCCACATCCTGCCTGCAGGTGACTTTCATCTGGCCTGCCAATGAGGCCACACCCCTAATTTTTTTAAATTATTTTTTTAACTTAAAAAAAGAGTAAGTTAAATAAAAATATAAAATATTTATTGGGAGGTAGAGTATCTGTTTACATAATTTGAAGGCAAGCCTATGTGTGTGTTAAGAGACGCTGTCTGTCATAAAGTATTTTAATACAAGTTGCCACTACAACATGTTGCACAAAGCTAAATATGAGACATTTACTGAAGTCATAAGTACATAAACAGTGACTTTTTACTAAGTATTTTAAATAGTCTAAGTTGTCTCATAATTTAAGTTCACATATTTTTTTCTAGTTCTTTTTTTAGATACTTAGTCAAATCAATTTTATTGGATTTTTGAGCCTGCTTAGGCAAAAAATACATGAATTTTGTACATGAGATGTAGGTGCACCTACGTTTTACCCATTTAAAGATTTTTTAAAGGTTAAAATTAAACGCTGCAGGGTTAAAAACAACACATATCAAATAACCTATTCATTGCTGCTGTTTTATTTCCAGCTGGCAACAAACCTCCCAGTGAATGAATGAATGATGAGGTAAGCAGACCTGGATCAACACCTGCTGTTCTGCCCTGCRCCGCAGCTGCGTTTGTCATTGCCCAACACTTGTAGAGCTGCTTGGCACCCCACCGTTTGGCCATCTGCCTACTTGGCTCAAATGTTTACAAGGAAAATAAGAAGTAAAAACACATATCTCGCAGCGTTCGACTTGTTGCGTGAAGCTCGACAGATGTTGACACACGTTCTCCCTCGGGGTGGTGAGACACAACTTGGCCTCGGTAACAGGCAATAAAGCGACACGTGCTTKAAGAGGGAGATGTTGAACACACACACAAAAAAACAAAACAAAAACATAATTCTCTTTTGCTCTTTYGGGGCATTTTAATTTTACAGCTCAGCACTTGCTTGAAATTCCTACTCATGGTTTGCATGTTTCGACTTGYCCGACACCAGAGGAGTCGGTGTTCTGGTGCTCAAACCATGACTTAGTTTTTTAAAGGTTTACGGAGCTAAGGTTAGAAGGTGAGTGGAAATTCAGCTGCATGGCAGTGCAACAGCTTCAATTTCAGGAGTAAAAATAGATAATAGCTTGAAAGCCCATATTATGCAAATGTTGTGATGCTTTATCTGGAAAAGGGAAAGAAGCCTATGGATTTTCTCTGGCGGCTGTGACAAAACACTCAGATAGGAAAGGATGTTTTTGTTTGTTGTACTTAAATGTTGTCCTTTGTATGAAACCATATTATGCTTGGCACAGTGTGCCATTCGGCTGTTTGTCTTTTCGGCTCTTTACCGCTGTTTATTTTGAGTTTTGTCAGCCTTGAGACGTTTACAAAGACTTCCTCAGCAAACACTTYAGAGCAGCGCGGCTTTCTTTTGGGTGGGTCTGCAAAAAGATAGCATCGACCACTGCCTTTCATTATAGCTGCTATTTACAGTAGATTAGTTAAGGAACCAACAATATCACATGGAAATAAAAGCCTAGCATTCCTTGAAGGAATGCACATCGTCCAGAGTTTTAGATTACGATCACCTTATGTTGAGAAATGACACAAGATGTATTGTTTTGGACAAACTTTGTGCTAAACTTTAAGCTTAGACTCGTACAACACTGTGACACGTCACACTCAGAGTATGTGTTGTGCATGACTCTCAGCTACCAGGTCGAACTTCAGCTCAATTTCCGTAATATTGATGGAGATGTAGCCATCTTAAATTAGGCTGACTGCTGCCTAAAAGTGTCATTTCAATCATTTACCAGTCATTCTGTGTTTGTATCTTTCCTGCCCACTCAAACCCAGCCGGTCGAGGCAGTTAACTGCTCGTCCTGAGCCTGGTTCTGCTGGAGGTTTCTTCCTGTTCAAAGGGAGTTTTTCCTTTCCGCTGTTGCCAATGTGCTGCTCAGTAAGGACAGCAACAAACTGGAGATTCAACTCAATCTGCTGGTTTCTTTAGATTGATTGTTTTTTTTTTTTCACATTGCCTTGAGATGATGTTTATTATACAAATACACTTAAATTACTTCAGGTAGTAGGATATTTTTCTAACTGGTGGAAAAAGTCTGACTTCAACAGGTAAATATTTTAAGCAAAAAAGCTTACATATTGGGAAGCAGTTGGAGTGTGTTTTGTGAATGAATCTCAGTGACAACTACACCAAATCTGTTTAGTATCTAAAAAACTGGCAGGATTTGTTGCCATTTTTGTGTTTTCTGTCAGTTGGTTGTGGCAGCCATTTTGAATTATGTTGACACTGGAACATCATCAATCATAGAAGTACATCAAATAATTATAACCTGAAGGTTTTATCGAAGGCAGTCCACTGATTTATGAGATATTTTGCTAACAGAGTTGACTCAAAATAGTTGCTGTCAAAGTTTATACAAACATTTTGCACTGTGTTTGGGCTCAGAATACAGTAAGTGTTGGGAATCAAACCAATCTACTACTGCATCACATTTTAGATCAATAGCTGTAGATTTGATTGTGTTATAGACATTTAAGTGTAGAGCTGGGCGATATGATCAAAATTTTATATCACGGTATTTTCAACATTTTCATTGGTTTCACGGTATTGATGGTATTTTTCTTTTCATCACAGCTCAGCTGATAATAAAATGTACAAACCCTGCATATTGACTTTTTTTCTTTTACTGTACCCCTGTCTGTGTCTCTGTTTCCCTCCTCTGTGTCTGTTCTTCTCTGACTGGTGGTTGGAGGCAGTAGTCAAACATTTTGGTCCAGTCGTGAAGGAGGAGGTTAAGAAAAGATTATGATCGGGTTTATTGTTTTATGTTATTTATTAAAGCTTATCAGCACGACTCACCTTGCACACCAGTCAATTCTAACTCCACAATGAACTACTTCCTGCAGGCTTTTCACAATAGAACCACGTTAAGTCTCCATCAGCATAACGTCTCCATATTAACTGTGCACGTCACTGAAGAGGTGTTTACTACATTCAGCGACGGCAAAAATGGGATATTTTTTTAAACGTCAGTCAATATAAGCAGCGGAATCGCCACCCGCGGCTGCAACTAGCTGCTCCAAACATTAGCATGCTAACGCACATAGCGGTGCAGCAAGGAAAAAATGTCCCCCGGGAAACAACAGTTCACTGGCGGCCGCGACGAAACGTTCCGCTATTTAAACCGGAATGTCCGGTATGCAAAAAATTCATATCATAACAAACATAAAAACCGGTATTCGGTACAAAACGTTATACCGCCCAGCACTATTTTAGTGTTTTTTGGTTTAAATGAATGTGGCAGTCATCTTGCATTGGTTCACTTTCTATTCAGTTGTATCTGTAACGACTTTCTGCAAGTTTCATTAACACTTGTCCAGTCTTTCAGATATTTTGGTAACAGAGACATGATGTGTTTGCCTTTCAGCTTTAGGCAATGCATNGAAAACGGGATTTTTTTTTAAATGTCAGTCAATATAAGCAGCAGAATCGCCACCCGCGGCTGCAACTAGCTTCTCCAAACATTAGCATGCTAACGCACATAGCGGTGCAACAAGGAAAAAATGTCCCCCGGGAAACAACAGTTCACTGGCGGCCGCGATGAAATGTTCTGCTATTTAAACCGGAATGTCCGATATTCAAAAAATTCATATCATAACAAAAATAAAAACCGGTATTCGGTACAAAACGGTATACCGCCCAGCACTATTTTAGTGTTTTTTGGTTTAAATGAATGTGGCAGTCATCTTGCATTGGTTCACTTTCTATTCAGTTGTATCTGTAATGACTTTCTGCAAGTTTCATTAACACTTGTCCAGTCTTTCAGATATTTTGGTAACAGAGACATGRTGTGTTTGCCTTTCAGCTTTAGGCAATGCATGATAAAACTGCTAAAAAACAAAAAGCAAAAGTGTAAACCAATGTGTGTTTTTCTCTTTTCTGTTTCTACCCAGCTGCTCCACAGTTCTTCCCCACCTTCCATCCTCCTGTGCCAATCGACGACAGACACACCCAGGGCCTTTACATCTACGAGCCATCCCCCATGCCCCCTCTTCACGTGTAAGTCTTTCCAACTGGTCACACACCCTCAAGCTACTCGCCCTACGACCGACTTTTTGCCGACTTCGTTTGGCCGATAAAAATCGAGCTCTGAAACTTCCTTTCTCCGAGCATCTACTCCTCGTCGGTACCTTTTTTTTTTTTTTGCCTTTCAGGATCAAAGGCCATAGCCTCTGTGCATGCGCAACATGATCCGCATGTCAGAGACACGCAAATGAACATGTGTCAGAGACKTGGAAATGAGAGCAGGGCGAGAGGAGAGCCTGGGAGCGCTCAATTCTCCTAAGAGCAGCGATCAAGCCCTATCAGGATGCGATGCCTCTGCTGACGTCTACCTTTCTCTGACATATGGGCTCCGGGAACAAACTTGTTGCACCTCGTCCGGTCAGATGCCCGTTCCGTTGTTGAAGTAGGGAAGTCATGTAAAAACCACAGAGTCATTCCTTGTTWGGAGAACGAGTTAGTTTGTTCTGAATTGTACAACTTTTAGCRTCTCGTAGCCCCCTGGAGTGCTTGTGGTGGTGCTCAGCGGGCCAGCCGAGCACTTCAAAGCACTTCAACTCACTTTACCCAACCTCTTCAACTCTTTCTTTTGTCTCKCCTCACCTTTAATCATTTGTATTCTTTGCATCCAAACCCTGTGCGGAGCGAGGAGACGCTTCATTGTCCTCGCGCTGCTTGTTTCCCAGGCGCAGACACGAAGGAAGCGATCACGTCGCGACAAGGACAAATTGGACGGGGCAGCTACTTGGGCCGCATTATGTTTGATGTTCTTCATCATTWTCAGCCCCCCCTCCTCCTCCAGGAGTCATATCTCTCCCTTGCTGATGTGCCACTAAGCGTAATGAATTTTTTATGTACCCCTCCACCTCCGGCCCACCCCACCTCTCAACCTCTCATTCTCCTGCTGCGGCTGAGGAAGAAAAGGAAATTATATAAAAAAAACAAAACAAAACAAAACAGAGGGAGGTTGATTGATGCCCTCTGTCACCGCAAAACAAAATGGCAAATATAATTTAGTATTTAGCTTATGTGGAGATAATGGGGGCGAACGCGCGCGAGGAAACGTAGGCTCAAACAAACAGCCGGGGCTTGTTATCCGTCAGGAACACTTTGGAATGACGTGGAGCACAGGTTAGGGAGGGAGACGGGAAAAAATGAGCAGAGGGGACAACACTGAGCCGGGGAATTGAATTAAGTGTGGGGTGGTGGTGGTGGTGGGGAAATTACACGGYGGCGGTGTCTTCAGTCACTCCGTTTGGACAGGAGCTACCTGCACGCTGTCAGCGGAGATACCGTCATGCTCTGCCGCGTTACTTAAGGYCTTTTTATCCGAACCATTAAGCTCCACGCCGTTTAATACGACATGCCAAGCTGAGGGGAAACTATTTGTCACGATTATAAGGCGGCCGTTGAGTAACCAGACCTATTAAAATTGACTCTGTGAGTCTCACTGTCGTCCACTTTCATCTGTGAGCTCACGCGCTCGAACCTCCTTCAGAGCCTAGCAGCAATGGTGCGCAGTTGATTAAAAACGCAGCACCGTGTTCCCCGGTGAGAAGAAGTGCTCATCAAATATGGTTTTACARCAACCACCTGATGGCAAATGGAAGTTAATTGTGCGCCCGGGTTTCCTGCAGGTTCGAGCTGTGGTGGAACTTCACGAGTAAAGGGCTTCAAGCAACACACACTCCACTTGGTAATGCAGCTTGTAGCTGGCCCAGAGAGAGGAAAAAAAGAAAAAGTCAGTCAATGTGTAGCTGTCGTTTCCGGGAAATAGAGGACAAGAGGCAGCTTAGGGAGAAATATTGAATTGTTTTAAGACAAGTTCTCCTCCGTGTGCAGAATTAATCGTTATTAGCCCTCTCAAAGATATGCCTAAGTACACAGGGACCATTATTGCGGTACTTCCCCATGCAACCTCTCATTACGGCCTGTAATTACAGTTGGGTTGGCCCCGCGGCAGCTCCATCAATCCAGTCAGCTTCTCCCCCCCACCGCCGCCGCGCACGACCCAGCCACCACCGAGGCTTCCGACGCCGGATAGAAAAACACCGCAAATGCCCAGCAGCTTGTTTTCTCTCCGCCGCCACGACACATCCACCATCCGTACGTGGCAAATGAACAGAATCACATCCTATTACGGTGAAGGGCCTAATTGAAACAWGTTTATTTATGGCCCCTCGTTTTCAGACGAGGAGCGGGCGTTAGCAGCGCGGCTAACAGGCTCCAGCGATATGAGGCGGTGGAATTAAATTAAAAGCTCATAAAATGAAATATGCTCTATATTAGCTGTTTGACACTTAATTTGCCTTCAAATGAGCAGAGGAAATCACAAATTAACTGTCCTTTGTTGTTTTGGTTTTTTTGCCTTCTTTACCTCACCTCCTCTATTAGGCAAAGGAGAGTGCAATTACAGGCAGAGGCTAATCTTTTAGTTTATGAATTCTTGTGGGGAAGGTACTGATGTGCCAATATTAAAGCCTTGGGTTCAGGAGAGGGGGGGTGGGGGTCCCTTCTCTACTGCAAGACTTTGGTGTTTGCACGAGACAAAAGCACTTAAGAGTTTCAACAACTTGAGTTAATCCCAAGTTTCTTTTGGTTTTCCACAAGAATCCGATTAAGCCAAAGTTATACACTGATCCAAATCCCGCCAGAACTTTTCCCTCGGTTTTCTCTCCGGTACGAAGACAACTTTCCTCTGTAGAGAGAGAGAGCTTTGCGGGAAGATGCTTCCTGCCTAAATAAACACATTGATGAGTGAAGAGCAGGCTCTCTATGGGTCCTCTCTGCCACTGCCATTGTGCGGAAATGGACTTAATGAAACATTTTTTAAGGGGTGTGTGTGTGTGGGGTGTGGTGGGGGGTTAAGACCCCTCCTTTCATTCCAGCTTTATTACGTGACCACAGTGCAGCTCAAAAACCAAACAGCCCTCTCATAGAGCTCAACGCCCGGCTCCCAGTCACCCAGAGACCGCTCAGAACAAACAGAGGTATTCGTCACAAGTCAATTATCAGCCGCAGAGTTTACCCCAGGCCGTCATCGTGCTGTGAATGGGGGGGCACAAAAACCACAAAACACTCTCATAGAATAAGCAATTGACTTGCAACCTTTTGATCACTTACTTTTTGTACGCTTCTTAAAAGAGTTAGAGCAAGCTGAGCAAATTCAAGTGTCTGTAAAGTTATAAAAGAGTGCTTGAGGTTTTCTTTTTCTTTTTTTTTTTTAAAACAGCGAAACATCTAGGGKACTGCAGTAGTTTGATGGTCAGTTCTGTCGTTTTCTAAGTTCGAGCTCAGGAATGACATCCAGCGTAAAACCAAATGTTTGTTCACTGTAGCAACACCTGAAGAAGGGAGCAAAATAAAATTACGTTGAAGAAGTTGTTCTCTAACAAATAAATTATTTACCTTGAAACATGCATTATTTATTTATTTTTTTTACTTTTTAAAGGTTTTTTTTTAGGTTTTATTTAGAAAAACTTAAACCCAAAGATAAAAACCTGATGATAAAGTCATAC
>NW_013952451.1:901419-902752 GCF_001266775.1 Austrofundulus limnaeus
TGTCAGACCCTGCTCAAGAGCCCCACACAACCCAGTCTGCACATAAAATCATCAATTAAGTCAGAGATAACCACATTATATAACTGTTCACCTAAAAAAAAACTATACAATGTGTAGAGTTTTTAAAAGTCAGTAGTAAATACCCCAAAAAATTCCTTCAACTCCCCCTTTTCACATGGCAACCAGTCATGTGAACATTAAGGAAATTTATAATCAAAACCCTATATGTTCACATTTAGCACTATGTGTCTGCAGTTATTTTAAATTGCTTCAGATGGGTTGTGTACAAATTATTACAGTATCAGAATGGTATACATTTATACTTCTCATCCAACCACAACTAAATTCACTCTGTCCAGAAGGCACAGTTTATCAGGATAATATATATATATATATATATACCACAGACATCTTGGTACTTGGCTACCAAGTACATGATTTGTGTCATTGCAGCTGTGATGTGTTGTGTACAAATTATTACAGTATCAGAATGGTTTAAATTTATACTTCTCATCCAACCACAACTAAATTCACTCTGTCCAGAAGGCACAGTTTATCAGGATAATATTTTTTTAACAACAAGCCGTAATGAAATAGGAGTAACAACTTTCTACTTCTTGCCTTTTAAAAAAATGTAATGAGTAGAAAGTACAGATAATTGTGTAAAAATGTAAGAAGTAGAAGTAAAAAGTAGGCTGAAGAACAGTTACTCAAGTAAAGTACAGATAGTCAAAATTTCTACTTAACAGTATTAACAAGTAACAAGTATTTGTACTTAATTTTACAACTCTGGATTGAAGATGGCCTCCGCAGCTAGCTGAGCTTAGCGAAAATAAAATAAAAGTTGCTATAGCTCAGTCAGTTTAGTAGAGTTTGAGCTGAAGTTTGGTGTGGTCGTAGCTGAGACTGAGCTCCAGCATAAACCCAGATTGCTAAAAGATCTTGTTCAATACTTGCCACGAATGAATGAAATAAACTTTGTCTGTCTGTTAGCAAAATATCTCAAGAACCAGTAAATGGGTGATGATGAATCAGAACGTAATCATGGATTGTGCATCTACAGCTGAATCACTTCTGGAGTCACCACAMTTCAACTCAGGTCATTTTACAGATGTTTGGCTTCAGTGTGGTGTGGTAGTAGCTGAGTGTCCTACTTATCACATGCTCTACTGTGTGAGGTTCATTTTCTAATCATGTGRGATGTTTTGGCATTCAAGTCAACAAAGTGGATTTTGGTTTCTCTTGATTTTATTTATTTCTAACATGATTTTTAGCTAAAAAATAAAAAGCAGATTTTTTCAGTAATAGTCACTTGGTTTGAATAATGTCTCGC
>NW_013952451.1:905316-920506 GCF_001266775.1 Austrofundulus limnaeus
CCACCACCACTTCTCTTTCCTCTTTGCTCTTCCTCTCTATCTGGCAGCCTTATCATCGCCACAGTAATTTTCGTGCTGCGTTGTTTGATATGGAGAGGCTGACTTTAGCCGTATTTGACATAAAGCCTCTTCAATTTTCACAGGAGGGGGAGGAAAAAAAAGGAGGGGGAAGAAAGAAAGTTGTGCACCACTCTGTAGGGGAAACTACCCCCCCCCCCTTTCTTTTTTTTCTGAGGCAATTTCAGGATTTAGAGAGAAAGGAGATAAATGGCTAAGCAGAAATGTGGGCAGATTGAAGTTACAGTATATCTATTTTTTTGGTAATACACCAGTTTCAGAAGCCTAAATGGCCAACGGAGTCCCCCCCTCCCTTCAGCCTGTGCACAGGACCGTGATATTTTCAGGCACCTGATGGATCCAGCAGTTTAAAATAAAATGCAGTTTGGCACGGCAGATATTTGACAGGGCCTGTAAAGGTTTTAGGGTTGAGTCATTACCTGTGGAGATCTGTTAAAACATGTTCCAAAACTCGACTGGGATTACCCACTGAATCACTGGGTTTTTGTATTTCCTCCTAGTTATTAAATATCTAATGCATTTATTAGTTTCCTTCTAATCCTTTTTAAAGGGTTTAGTATCTCTTAAAGGCAAAAGTAATTGTACGCTATTGAGGTGAATTAATAGTATTCTGATCCCTTACGTAACATTTTATTTATGCAAATCAATTTCCACCTGATTATTTCTTCTGTTAATACAATTGTTTTTGTAGTTGAAATTCCTACGTTTTGTTTGATTTAAATAAAAGAGGGGAAAAAAACAGCTTTGAAAAGCAGGTACTTTTCTTGGGAAAAGAACATTAATCTCTAATACGAGGCCTGCAAATTTGCACATGTTACACATTAGTGGATTTGATTTTCTACACGCGAGTCATTTAACCTCCTCTTCATGTTTGAGATCTCAATTTGTAGCTCTCCCAAGGAGCACAATAGAAAACCAGGTCTGAAGGGGAGAGATAACAGACAGGTGCCAACAGCTCCGTGTGACTGTGTGCGTGCTTAAACACACACACACACACACACACACACACACACACACACACACACACACACACNCACACACACACACACACACACACACACACACACACACACACACACACACGCGGGTGTGAAACAGTTTGATCTCTGAGCAACCCTTTTGTTTTATCTTTTAATTTCGTTTTGTTGTCATCCCTCTATATATTTTTTTCACTTAAAAATCTAAATAAATTTAAATTTTTATGGAATTTTCCGTGATTTATTAGTTTGCCCACCATCTAAACCACGGTTTCGTTTTCATCTCAGACATTTGATCATTTTTACTTTGCAAAACTGCTCCTGATTCATTTGGCAATAATATTCTCGAGTGCGATTCATAAAATTTAACTTAAAAAAATGTGTATTTTCTTTTACATTGACTGCCAATTTAATAATTTACACCCAATATTAAAACAAAGCATTTAAACATGTTTATTTGGAACATTTTTGAGCCTTAAAAAATTATAATTTATTTAAAAAAATGTTGACTCGTTCACATCAATCCACTAATTAATGATCGCAGTAATTTTTTTTTGCTTTTATTTATAATTTATTAAGACCTGCTCTATAAATCCATAACTAATATTTTATTCTTGTGATTCATAAGACGCACACATGTTTAAGTAATTTGCTGGGTGTGGCAGATTGTCAGTTTTATGAGCTTCTCAATTAGTTTYCTAAATAACCCTCTTTTTATTTTGGTGAGAACCAATTAGAGAGCTAAACTTTTGCGCTGCATCACATTTCTCTGCAACCTGCAGTTTTAAAAAAAGTGGCTTCCACTTGAAAAAAACTACTTATATGTAGTTTTATGATTTATTAAAAGGAATTAATCATTTTTAAAGGAGGCTTCAATATAACTATTTAAGTTTAAAACATCAAAAAGTGTTTTTCATGTTTTTCCCAAATCAGCTTGTGCCCTGCAGTCGTCATTCTGCAGCCATGTAGAAATGTGGAATTTCCATTACTCTGGTCTCTGAGCTCCAGACCCTACGATCCCACTCTGGGGGCCAGTTATAGCAAGTAACGAGACCAAGGGAACAGGGTCATAAATCCTCTCCAACTCCCCTCATTTTCCATCCTCTCTTTTCCCTTTCATCCCTCTCCTTCCCTTCTTCCCTTTGGACTCTCCTGCTCGAGTAAATGATTGAAGGAAACCCAAACAAAACAACGTGAAAAATCACCACATATTTGTTGTAGGATGCTTTTTAGGCTGGTTTAGGTTCACACACACACACACACACAGGAAAAAAATGTTTTCCTCTCAATCATTTATCTCACTTATCACATGTGGTGTCCATTACATCCGATAGCGTGGTGGGGGAACCGTTTCATCTAACAACACTGTTTGAAGCGCAGGCCACAAAGAAGGCCCCTCGCTGCGCTGGTCTCCCATGATGCCTCGCTCCTCTCTTTGAGAGGGCATCGACTTGTGAAGTGTTAAACATCGCGATCATCCGGCGGGAGCAGAGTCACGCACTTGTTGCATGTCCATCGTCTCTKCGACGTTTCTGCGGAAGTGGCGTTTACTGAGTCCGGAATGAAAGTTTAGTGTAGCACGACTGAACCAGGCCAGAGTCGGAACAGATGGATTTCCCAAAGTGCGTCGTTAGGAGTTCCTCATTTATTTGCACTTAAGTTGCACCTTTCCTCAACCAGCCTGTCCAAAATATCCACAGGTCTGTTTTAGAGCCTCCCAGAGCTTCATCAAGCCTGAGCGCGGCACCGACCAATGCGTTCGGCCCCTTTTTATGATTAAATATCAAGGAACTCCGCTTGACGTTTTATTAGCCCAACAAGATGGATGAAATGGCCAGAATAAAGTAGGCTGTGTCTGTTCACTTTCCCACCAGCGCTTGCCTTTCTTCTGTCCGGCGTTTCGCTCCTTCCTCTCCTCGGCAAGAAGAAGTATGTGTTAGGAAGGGAAAAATGTGATGGATTTCACTTTGAAAAGGAGATTTTTGGTGCTGAGAAGGCAACATATATTCCCGTGTCTTCTACCTGATGCTGCTGTGCTTCCCTCCACTTTCTCACCCCACCTCCTTTTTTTTCTCTCTCTCTCTTTCTTTCTTTCTTGTTGTACCTCAGATCTCCGTCCGAAGCATTAACCATCTCCAGCTGCGTGTCTCTGCTCTCTGGTAGCGCCCGTGTATTGTTTGGGATTTGCTCAGACCCATCCRTGAGGCTGCTCATTTCTGCAGCCCAGTGTGACGTGGTGAACTGAGGTGGAAAGGCGGGGGGTGGGGGGGGTGGTGAACCCTCCTCCGGGCCACAGTCATTCTCCACGCCACCACCTCACCTGTAGGTTGCACCCCAGCATGCGACCATGCGTGCTCATTACCGGACTTGACGGGTTTGGTTTCCGAAAAGGCGATGGGGTGTGGAACCCGAGCCTTGCTTGGCTGCAGGCGCCGGTTGAATGTTTGTGTACGATGCATCGGGGCCATCGAGACAAAGCTTGAGAGGAGAAAAAAAAAAGTAAGATAGATGTGTTTCCTCTCTGCTTTCAGAAGTTTAACACTTTAACACCCTGGAGTCCCCTCTAGTTTTCTCTTTAGCCCGAGGCATGCCAGAGGAACTCAGAAAACTGACTGAGATCTAATTCCACCTGTGCTTACTCTCTTGCTTTGACAAAAAAAGAAAAGAAAAAAGCAATCAAGCACATATTTGCTTAGCGGAGATGAAGGCAAAAAAAAAAAATTCATTCAAAGCGATTGGCCTATTTGTAAATGGCAAAATCAAGCAAGAAAAAAAAAGACTTTCCAGCCCTCACTGGAAAATTACAGTAAAAAAAGAAGAAGAAAAAAAAGGCCGGCTCAATTTGTGCAATTTCACTTTCATGTTTTCATTTTCTTGCTACGATTTCTTTTGATAGACRTTCTTATCTCAATGGCTGAAAATTACATTTAATTGCAGGGTGGGGAAAAATGAGTTTCAAAACAGCACATGAGAATAAAAAAGGTGCTGCTGCATAGAAAAGACAAACATAACCCTTTTTTTTTGGAGGGGCTGGGGGGTGTAGAACAACAATTTGTAACAAGAGCAAGTGAAAAGATGTGATTCTGTCTTTACTGATAAAGTTCAAATTCCCATAACTTTGCCGACACGGCGTCTCGGTTTAAAACAAGAGGCGTTTGTTACGTGTGACCCAGCTCGAGTGGGTTCCTTTGGAGGACACAGAAACAGAAGCTGTGGAGCTTCTGACATTTGGACCTGGTTGTTATGACTTGAGTCTGTCACACTCCATGTTGAGAAATGCCTGTTGACCCTTCAGCGGCGTGGAAAGGATACACGTTCATGGGCACGTTTCTTATGGATGTGTGTTCCAGCCGCTGCCGACATGTAGACAATCTAGCATAATAAAAAAAAAAAAAGTGTTCCTGTCCTGGATTGTGTGTTTGTGACCTCATACTCTATGGGAATGTCTGACACGCCTCCAGAGGTATCCCACAGAGAGGGAATCCTGCTTGATGTGATCGTGAATAGGAAGCCGGCCCCACCTCCTGGACCCACCCAGGCCTTTGATGTCAATGGGGTCACACGCAGAGACTTTGCAGCTCTGTTAGGGGTGGCATAGTTACTCTGAACGCCTGGCAACAACATCGTACCCTGCCAGCTCTTCGCCTTGCCTGCCCAGCCAGGGAAAACAGCTTCAAGCAGAAACTGAGGCTGGACTGAAAAAGCTCGATATGTTCTGTAGACTTTTTTTATATGGAATTTGACTCATTAAATTATCTGCTTTCACTGATATACAGTGGGGAGAACAAGTATTTGATACACTGTTGATTTTTCAGGTTTTCCCACTTGCAAAGCTTGTAGATGACTGTAATTTTTATCATAGGTACTCTTCAACTGTGAGTGATGGAATCTAAAACWAAAATCCAGAAAAATACAATGTATGATTTTTAAATTATTAATTTACATTTTATTGTGTGAAATAAGTATTTGATACACCAGAAAAATGAAACTTAATATTTGGTACAGAAACCTTTGTTTGCAATTAAAGAGATCAGACGTTTCCTGTAGTTCTTGACCAGGTTTGCACACACTGCAGCAGGGATTTTGGCCCACTCCTCCATACAGATCTCCTCCAGAGCCTTCAGGTTTCGGGGCTGTCGCTGGGCCACACGGACTTTAAGCTCCCTCCAAAGATTTTCTATTGGATTCAGGTCTGGAGACTGGCTAGGCCACTCCAGGACCTTAAGATGTTTCCTACGGAGCCACTCTTTAGTTGCCCTGGCTGTGTGTTTTGGGTCGTTATCATGCTGGAAGACCCAGCCACGACCCATCTTCAGTGCTCTTACTGAGGGAAGGAGGTTGTTGGCCAAAATGTCACCATACATGGCCCCATCCATCCTTCCCACAATGTGGTGCAGTCGTCCTGTCCCCTTTGCAGAAAAGCATCCCCAAAGAATGATGTTTCCACCGCCATGCTTCACGGTTGGGATGGTGTTCTTGGGGTTGTACTCATCATTCTTCTTCCTCCAAACATGACGAGTGGAATTTAAACCAAAAAGCTCTATTTTTGTCTCATCAGACCACATGACCTTCTCCCATTCCTCCTCTGGATCATTCAGATGGTCATTTGCAAACATCAGACGGGCTTTGACATGGGTTGCCTTGAGGAAGGGCACCTTGCGTGCGCTGCAGGATTTTAATCCTTGACGGCGTAGAGTGTTACTGATTGTTTTCTTTGAGACTGTGGTCCCAGCTCTATTCAGGTCATTGACCAGGTCCTGCCATGTAGTTCTGGGCTCATTCCTCACCTTCCTCAAGATCAATGATGCTCCACGAGGTGAGATCTTGCATGGCGCCCCAGACCGAGGGAGATTTTCCATTATTTTGTATTTCTTCCATTTTCTAATAATTGCACCAACTGTTGTTGCCTTCTCACCAAACTGCTTGCCTATTGTCCTGTAGCCCAAACCAGCCTTGTGCAGGTCTACAATTTTATCCCTGATGYCCTTACACAGCTCTCTGGTCTTGGGCATTGTGGAGATGCTGGAGTCTGATTGATCGAGTGTGTGGACAGGTGTCTTTCATACAGGTAACGAGTTCAAACAGGTGCAGTTAATACAGGTAATGAGTGGAGAACAGGAGGGCTTCTTAAAGAAGAGCTAACATGTCTGTGAGAGCCAAAATTCTTCCTGGTTGATAGATGATCAAATACTTATTTCACACAATAAAATGGAAATTAATTATTTAAAAATCATACATTGTATTTTTCTGGATTTTTGTTTTAGATTCCATCACTCACAGTTGAAGAGTACCTATGATAAAAATTACAGTCATCTACAAGCTTTGCAAGTGGGAAAACCTGAAAAATCAACAGTGTATCAAATACTTGTTCTCCCCACTGTACTGATATTCAAAGCAAAGAAAAAGAGAAAAAATAACATTTTTTTTACTTTGGTTTATAAAAGGGTTAGTAAAGGGCTGCTGATCATAAAGTTGCAGCTGTGAGGACTGTGTCAGCATGCAATGAATAGACAATACATTTGAAGATCAGTCAAAAACAATGAAATGCTCTCTCTGGGTTGGAGGCGAGTCTCCCTCAAGCAGAGAAGTTTAGGTATTTCAGTGTCTGATGTCTGATGGAGCAGGAGAAGAATTGTGTTGGTAATGAGGGAGTTGCTCCAGTCCAGGAGCTAATTTGGTGATTAGGATGGCTCCTGGATGACTCTTGGATTTTTTTAGGCACATCCCATTGTGAAGAAACCCCAGGACATACTCAGAATTCACTATTGGGATTACAAATCCTGTCATGTCTGGGAATAGCTTAGGATAATATCTTTGCCTCAACGCTGTACACACACTTTGCATGAGCTTGTCCTGTAATGACCCACAGACTGTGTATGCAAACTCAATTTGAAGACTGTAATGTCACTTTTATGAGGAAGCAGCTTTTAAAAATAGCTATTTGTATTTGTACCTATGCTACACACGGGCAGTCAGGTCCCTATTAATAAACTAAGAGTTGGTCATAAAGTCAGCTGGATTAAAATATAAAAATGAGTTCAGTTTAGGAATTCTAAAATCATTGGAATGAGGTTTTTTTTGGTTCATGGTTGTGTGTGAATGACAGTAAAGCTGATTCTGATTCTGGCAAAGCTTAATGAAGACCCTCCCACTCAGTCATCAAGAACTTTGAATATCTGTTTGTGTCTCCCCATCTCTGTCTTGTCTGTCTTCTCTCTCCCCTTGTCTCAGCTCCCTCTCCTCTCTCCTTGGGTCTCAGCTGGCTCTGCTCCTATGGCCCTTTGATCTCAGTGAAAGGGTTTGGAGCTTTAAAGTGCTTCTGTTTYCGCTGTCAGGAACCCTTCTTTTCCTCCTCTCTGGTTTAGGCTTTCAGAGTGTGGTGGCAACAGCATTGTGTTGTTTGGATGGGTGGGTTAGGGGGCTGGGAGTAGATGAAGGGGTGCGGGTACCCATAAGGTGGTGGGACTGAGGTGAGGTTGGGGGGGGGGGGTAGTAGTGGATGTGTGATGCTGTCAGCCTCAGTCAGCAGAGGACCTGCCACCCGTCTGATCCCAGTTCCCTCCAAAACAGACCTCATTTCTCACCTCACTCAACCCCACAGGTGTAAGTGTACACGACATTTACAATATTTTCATTTAACACAGAGGTTGGCCGATTCTTGTTTGTCATTGGCTGATAGCAATGCTGATCTTCAGGTAATAGATCAGATGGTGGAGTTGTTTTTTTTATTTTGACTCGTAAATAGTACAGTGTAATAATCATGTACATTACAACCTACCTAATTTTGAAAAAGCCTCTATAGGCTCTAAAGCCTGTTTGTCTTCATAGGCCTTTTTTTGCATTGCAAGGCCCAGTCTGGGTCAGCAGGGCTGGCCTGGCTTCAAACCCAGGTTCATTGTGTTTGTATTAGCCCTTGTGGCTCATTTCCACCCCGATGTCCGAAACCCAGAGACCCACGGTCTTATTTGGGTCAACCTTCCTGGCCCAATTTGACCTCAGCTACTGCTGCTCATTGATTGGTTCACTGGCCGGGGCAATGTCACACAGATGAGTCATTTTACATGAATTGTTCGCAGCAACTGTTATATTTTTTCACAAAAGTTTAACTAAGCAACAACAGTAACAAGCTGTCGAGTAACAACAAGCTAACTTTAGCTACCATTAGCTTACCGTTCTCTGTCATCCTGCCCCCTCATCTTAAAGGGGCAATATCATGTAAAATCAACTTTTTTGAGTTTTATATCATGTTATAATGTTATACTCTCATAAAAAACATGCCCAAAGCTTTGCTTTGACTCATTCATGCATGTCTGAGAAATCCTGCAGCATTTTTAGGCAGCCATGCTGAGGAGCAAAGCAACAGGCAGGGACCAGAAACGACTTTTGGGACCAGAAACGCCTCTGGGACGTGCCTTTAAGCCGAACTTCCTCATGACAGAGCCCTCCCCCCCTCCCCCACCCACCTGCTCTGTGACTCCGGCAGGCTACGTGCTGAAATGGGCGTGACCGAAGTGGTTGGATTTTCTTAAAGAGACAGAGACCTATTTCAAGGTGTTTAGAAACTGTCAAGATGAGAAGTAGATTGTTTTGGGGATTTTTATAAATATATAGCTCTTTCATAAGATAAAAATGTGACATAGTTACTTTATTTTAGTATAAAATTGAAATATAGGCTTGGAAAGCACATAATATCGCCTCTTTAAGCATCATACTGCTGGATGATCCAGTTCTATATTTGGTACATTTCCTTCAAATTTTTTGTACTGCTAGATTATAATTTAAAACTGTAATCTTGTCTCTTGCTTTGTTCTCCGTTATAAACAAACAAACAAACAAACAAAACCTTGGTTGGCCCGCAATGCATCTTGGGAAAGGGTGGGCTGAGAAGGAAACACCGGATCTGTCCCTCAAATCAGGAGAACAGAAGGATGGGCCACAATTGGAGGAGCCGTCAAATTTGGACAGCCCTCAGTGCATCACTGTGACATAATTGGCCTTCATATTCAGCCTTCGAAGGATGCAGCCCCTGAATGTGGACACAGCCACAGTGAATGCTGGAGATACGCACCACAACCTTGAAAGAAAAAGCAGGAAAAGAAAATGGATGAATAAAAATATTTTCCTATTCTCGCCTACTTTCCTTCTAACATACAATCCTTTCTGGTAGAAACCAATTTCGCCCGTTTTAGCAGAATGCTGTGTCAATACCACCATGTCTGACTGCTGCACCACAGTTCTACTTTCACTGCCTCAAGGAATCCTTCCCAGCATATGTGTTGTCGCAGTTTTCTTCCAAAATATTATTAGTGTTGATACAGCCTTGTTCCAAACTAAGACTCAAGGCTCATCTGCTTACGTGAAAACCTCAAAATCTTTTGGGTACATATTTACACATGGCAAGTGTGTATCCATTCGAGGAACTAGGACGACAGTTTAAAACCCACAGACCGCCAAGCACAAACATACAATGCCTTAAAAGAGGAGCTTGCATGGTTTAATCGAGGCCACGTGAAAGGAAATGGCTTCCATATGTGAAACGCTCAGGCTCTCCTTGTGACTTGTTTGCCGAATGTGTTCTCTGCAGGTTAATAGGGATTGTAAACTCACATGATGAGAAGAAATGGAGAGAGTGTGAAGTAGAATTTTCTCTCAGAGAAGAAAAAGAGGAGCTTGAAAACCCTGAGGTACAACTTTGATGTAAATCTCAAATCAGGTGTATCTAAAACGGCACATACTCGTATACACACAGGGTGAGCATTCCAGCACGCACACACACACACACACACACACACACGCACGCACGCACGCACGCACGCACACACATACTGCTCTTTGTCAGATTACTACCATTTGTCTAGTTGATTAATGCACGCTGGCAGATGCTAAGATGATCGCGGTCCTGCAGAGAAGAGCTGAAAACCAAGGATCGGGTCTTGCACTTTCTCCCAGAGACATGCCGCACTCCTCCAAACGATCCATCTCTCTGCTGTCCTCCTCAAATCCCCTCACACCTGGCTCTGCACCCCCCGAGACATCTTTGTTCTCCCCTTTTTSGTCCAGCTCCCTTTTTGTTGTAACTCTTCTTTATCCACCCTTTTCCTCCCCTACACATAGTTCATATCTTCACACGATCCATCTGCCTCCTGACTTCTGTTCAGGCTCTGACTGAACTGCACAGTTTTTCTACGTTCTCACATTTCATCAAGCTGAATTCACTCTCTGCCTTTTTTAGGTTCTCATTTGAAGAAGAAAAATGCATATTTCATACACTGAGCTAAAATTTAAATGTTACCATTAACTGTTAAAAAGGACATTTGCAAAATCCCCATTTTTAGCTGTTAAATACATTTTGTTGTGTACTTGGAGTCTCTAGGAGTTCAGAAAATTTAAATTTAGTTCCTCCCAGTGCTGTGTAGATATCTTTATTTTCTGTTTGGGTCACATTTTTTTTAACCTGTTCAGTTTTCACTGTTTTCTATGATGTTTTCTGAACTGTTACGTCACCGTATTTGCGACGGTACTTCTATATAAGGTTGGGACTTAACAAGTATAATTGTGTTTTAGGGCTGCCACAAACAATTATTTTTATAATCGATAAATCACCGATTATTTTTTTCGATTAGTCGACTAATCGGATCATACATTAATTGAATATAAAACATACAGCTTATCGCACCAGAATGCAGCTGCTTTTATATAACCATCGTTAGATTTTAGCTAAATGCTAACTAAAAATAATTGCCGTGGAAGACAAGTTCTGCTCTGCAGATATTGCACAGGTTTCTCTTTCATTTTCTTAAAAAGATCCCACACTTTTGAGCTCCGTTGCTGGGTAGCCATGATACCAGAGCCTGTCTGTATAATATCTTGTGACGTCCACGGCCTRCCCCAGTTACCACTACTGTGCATGTGTGTCAAGGACAGAAAGGCAGATGTGGCAGTGGAAGGTGTCAAAGCAGTTTGGGGATTAAAAACAAAGTAAAGAATAAAAAAAACGATTAATCTATTATTAAAATAGTCATCGACTATTTTGATAATCGATTAGTCGTCGACTAATTTATATCGGCTTATTGTGCGTGGCAGCCCTAGTTGTCGTTATCAAGTTGCTCTGGGTTAGACTCTGGCTCCAACATGTAAGGCTGGATGGACAAGTTTTCTGTTGTTGACATCTTTGAAACATTGTGTAAATAAAAAGGTTTTGCTCTGCAAAATAATTGTAGCTCTGTTTTCAAACTAAAATAGTGCTGCGGAAGGTGGAAGGGAGTGTGAAGTGCCTCGTTTGGATGTAAAGAGACAGCCTCAAATCGAGTTGGTCTGAGACACACCTCAGGTGAAAGAGGGGCTTGTGGAGTTACAATAAGGAGGAATTCAGACCAAAGCATTAAAGTTACACTTTATAGAGACCCCAAACGGATAACTTAAATGTAAAAAAAGAAGGATTTAAAAGCATTTGTCCCCTTTAAAATCAGTTTTGTCTGAGTGCAAACTATCTCATGAACCACTAAATGGACTTTAATGAACCTTTCAGAAAATAGTCAGTGTGTGTACCTGCAACTGATTACTTTTAGAGTTAACCCGATTTATATCGGCTTATTGTGCGTATTTTACAGATACTAAGATAAACTTGGTGATGGTAGCAGTTGCATTCGACACATTCTTTCATGATATCACACAAACTCGTGCGTAATATATTTTACAATGTTGAACCAAAACAGCCATAACTCAGTCTCTTAACATAAAATGATCTGGCCCGAACTCTGGCATGAAAGCGGGCGGTTCATTTTCAGTCCTTCGAGGAATACTCGGTCTTTAACTTTGAAGTGCTTTAGCTGGTACATATGTGGGATGTGTGCTGACCTATGTGACAACAATGTGAACTTCAGTCCACAGCTGTGTTGGGTTCGCTGTAAATGAGGCATGTAAATGGTGGCATGTGGGGGTATGGTTCACTTATCGTAAACATACTTTCTCATGGGTACGCACACACCTGTTTTGACAGAAGTTGCCCTCACCGTGGCCTGAATGGGGTTGAAAAAAAAAGAGAGAAATTCGTCACCGGCTTTTCAAAAGCTGCTGTTCCAAAGCACACAAATCAAATGAAAATTGAAAAAAAAAAAAAAACTATTCCATGACAGATCGCACAGATACACATGCTTCAGCTTCGTGGAGCGTCTTGTTGCACACCTGAACGAAGTGAAAGCCTGTAAAATTGCCCCTTTGGGCTAATTACAGAACAGCTCCGTGTGGATGAAGTTTGTATGCTCACACGTGTCCTACATGCTTCTGTGTCTGTTGGCTGTTTTYGCTCCTCTGTGCTCATTATTGACCCTGGCCTGAGCTCTTTCATTAGGGGGGCTGTGAAGTGGAGGGACAAAGGAGGCCGGTAGGGGATCAGGGGACGGGGCGGAGGTTGTAATTAGGCTGTTCCGCTCCCCCTGGCCTTGCTCAAGGTCACTCCGTGAACCAAACTGCGGGCCAGGTCTCATACTCTTTTTTCCCCGTCTCTCCTTTAACCTCCCTCTTAAACCAGCACTTTTCCCTCTCCCTCCCTCTCCTCAGCCGTCCTCCCCTCCTCCTGGGGTCTTTTGTCACAGCAGACTGGTCCGTYGGGGAGCCGCAGAGAAGCGGAGGGGCTAATTCGGTCTAATCTTTTAGCCTGTTAATGTCTGGCTGATATGTGGATTTCTCCAGATCCTCAGGGGAAGGCCTTTGTGGTGAAGGCCATCATTACGAAGTTTCCAGGCCCTCCTAACCAATTATAAGGAGGGAGACAAATTAGTTCATCCTAAACTTGGCTCCTAAGAAGTTTTTCTGATTGTTCTCAACTTTATTTCCCATCTCATTCAGGAGACAATTCAAAGTGAATGATTGTGAAAAGAAAAAGGAAAGCCTGACTACACAGATTTTTTTTAAACTATGAAGGACTTGCAGATGGATCTTGATTCCATCCTGTGCATTGCTGTATTCAGTTTCAGCTCCAAGCCATCCGAGCAGAGAAGAACTGCGGAGCAGCTTTGCTTGTCTTSCTCTGGCCAGCGGTGAGCTCGGTCTAACGTTTCCCTCTGATTAAGACGCAGTGGTGAAAGCTGCCTTTGATCTGAGGAAATGTCTGCGTAGGGAGCAGTTGGAATGCTGCATTCTCCRATCTGCCTCACAGACGGAGCAAGARAAAAAGAGACAGCGTTAACATCTATTTGTCTGGCCCCGCCACGGTCAGTCAACCCATGGTCACAAAATCTGGATTTTATAAGAAAACCTCCAGCAAAGCTGCGTAGAATTAATATATWTTTTTTACATTAGTAACTTTACTCATATGTTTTAACATAATGTTTCAGTGGAATCATAATATGTTGCTGTAATAAATGCGTTGATTGCTTTTGATGAGAATCTTACAAGAGGAGTTTGGTGCGAGAATGTTTGAATTAAAGACCAAATGTCTCTGACTTCTCATGTTGTTGGGAACTGAAGCCAGCAGGACCAGGGTTATGGTAATGGTGTATTTTTGGAACCAGAGTCTGTGCACCAGACATATGGGGCTTTAAGACCCGCCTACTCCCACACAAACATAGCGCYACATGACCTTTTAACTAATGTGTTAAAATTATTATTTGAATACATAATRGTTRACTATTACATGACWTAACTCAGTGTTTTTCAACCCTGGTCCTCAAGGCATWCTGTCCTTCTGCATGTTTCAGATGTTTCCCTGCTTCAACACAGCTGATTTCAATTGATTACTGATTAACAAGCTTTTGCAATCATCTCAATCAGGTGTGTAAGAGCAGGGGGATTTCTAAAACATGCAGGGTARTGTGCCTTGAGGACCAGGGTTGGGGAACACTGAGTTAACAAAAGTAAACAACTTAAAAGCAGTTATCTGAGGTATTTTTTTGTTTTGTTTTGTTCTACCAAGACCAATGTTTATGGTAATTTATGTCAATGAGACAAGATTTAAGAGTTGTACTGGAACCAACCTGCAGGGATGTTTGGACCTGTTCTTGTTTTAACTTCTTGGTTCTGCTCAAGTCTTGGTCTATGTTATGTSCCTAATTTTTACTAACTACGAATGTCAAGATAACAGCAAATAAAATAAATAAATAAAAATAAATAGGTTGCCATTTCTTGCTATATGTGTAAGGATGGGTACCTTTGACATTTGAATCGATTTGGTACCAATATCCGGTACCTGGGAATCAGTACCGGTACTTAACCGTACCAATTTTCTGTACCTTGTGTGTGTTGTTTATTTAATAATCAACTTTTTTTAAATTTAGCATACTTCTCAATATATAAAATTTAACAAAATCAAGACAACATCCAACTCTTTGTATAACATCAGTTTTTTTTTTACTAATTTCATTAAGGTGAAACTCTTGAAAACAACAAGACTGTTTTGTCTTATTGCACAAATTAAAATCCAGCTCCACATATTTCTATTGTTGTCATTTCCCCGCTAGAAAAATGTGTGATGGAGGTCCATGGAAGGCAAATAAGTTTAAATCAAATAAAAAAAGAGGATKGAGTTAAAATAAATAMAAGGTATTCAAGCTACGTTTTGAGCATCCAAAACGAGCCCAACGCTAAAGTTAGCTGCTTGTGCTCTTTCAGGTCAGACACGTTCAGACTGTCGGGAAGCACCTCTGTTGTTTTCCTCTGACGGTCTCTGTTTAATGGTGGATGAAATAAACAAAGTGGTGGTACTTTATTTACTTTGAGCAAGTGAACATCGTGTTCACAAGATAATTAATCCACCAGATAATTCAGAGGCAGTCTGTTCGGTGAGTTTCACTCCAGCATGGAAAATCACCCACTCTTACACCAATACGGTCGCAATGATGCGTTTAGGTACCGAAACATGATATCGTTAGATGTTAGGTTCTCGGTAGTACTGACAGAATTCGGTCAGTACTTTAAAAAATATCGAATTCGGTACCCATCCCTATATCTGTGTAATTAATTTATCATCAGAAGGAGCAAAGGTTTTATTGCCTCTTGCAACGTTTTTCAGTTTCTTTTTGCTCTCATACTCAATGGGTTACCAAGTGACCACAGTATCTGTGATGTGTTTCTTCATGAGACATTTACAGTATACATACACACACACACACACACACACACACACACACACACACACA
>NW_013952451.1:920626-922718 GCF_001266775.1 Austrofundulus limnaeus
TATTGTTGATTTTATATAAGTTAGAATACAAATATAAACAGGAACATTCATAAATGTGTAAACAAATTTAKCAGAAATGCAAGTTTCACGTTCAAAAATTGCTTGATAGCTTTGATAGAAACACTAAAAGTGACTAAGTTAAACACTAAACTTAAAAAATGTCCATCAATTCTSTATCTTTAATGAGTTATTTAGCAGATATTTGAGTTTTTGCTTTATTGTACACCCATTTATTTCCTTATCAGTATTTATTTTTTACCATCTTCCTAATATTTCTTTATTTTTTTTTTACAAAATCCATTAATTTGTGCATTTATTTGTATTTAACGGAATGCAGTTATAAATACTTCTACTACATAAAATATTTTCTGAAATTTATTTTGAATAAAAAAAAGTGTCTAAGGCTGTTTTTAGTTTGTTTTTGATCCTAATCCCTGACATGAAGATCTCATTTCTACATTAAGCTTTTATTGAAATGGCCCAACAACCTTTTATACCCTCTTTACATCCTCAGCCATCAACCTTTCGGCTCCTCGGCCGCAGACACCCTCTTTAACTCGCCGTCTGATGTTTGGAACGTATTTAGTGAAATGACAGGTAGCAGAGTTATTTCCGCTGCATCGACACACTCGGGCTTCTTCTCATGCCAGTCTGTTAGGCACTAAGTGAAGGCGAGAAGTGTGCGCTCGCAGCTTCACTCGGCCCTCCCCTGCACTTCACCGCGGYTCTTTGCAAACTGGAGGTACGCGATCGAGCTCCCGACTCTCTGCCCTCCAGGTTTCCATTACCATAACATAATGTGCGCCGGGCTCGGATTGCTTTAAATCAAAATAGTTTCCCCCCAACCTACCACATGATCCCCCTTTTAATTCATAATGCTGTGAATTGTGAATGAGGCACCTAATTACTCCTTTAATCAATTCGGTGATTAATTAACCCATCAGCTTTTGTGTTGTTAGTATATCACTGCGCTTACAGGAAGCCTCCCTCTTCAGTATGCAAAGATTTTTTTTCTCCAGCAAAAAAAGTACATTTGAATAATGATGAATTAATTAACAGAATCTAATGGAGGTTTAAAGTGGGTGGGATTTAGTGCCACCCTCCTGCCGCCACACATTTGCTTTCACACTTTCTATTTTTTTGTTTTTTGTTCTTCCTTCAAATTAACCATTTTTTTCTCCCAACAGCCAGTTCAGAGGTATGGGCTTGCCCCTGATCCTATTGTTGTTCCGAAGGAGAACCCGGTGGCTCATCAGATCCTGAGGCACGAGTGCCACACTGACAGCCTTTCCCCCCACTTGCCCATTTTTTTCTTTTTTTTTTTTTTTGCCCCCAGGATCGCATTCGAATGCCAACATTTCTGATTTAGAAATTTTGCAAAGCTCTTTTCCTTGCATTGGAAACTGAATGGGACACATTATGGTTGAATGCAAAAGCAAAGCTAAGGCGGAACGCTGGTGACAATTAAGAACCCCCCCCCTCCACCGAAGACATAAAAGCCAAATCGAATTAATTTACCATTTTTTCCCCTCCCGTTTATTCCACCAATCACTGATGCATACTGCAGCCATACGGGCCAGACTTAAGAGGAAATCTCCTCATACAGTGTTTCTTTATTTATTTTCTCTTTATTTCTCAAATTAGGGGGGAAAGGAGCTCTAGTTGTCTAAACCGATTCCATATTTGCATCCAAAACCACAGTGTTAGTCTTTCTTTTCTTACAGTATTTGCATATGGAAGCCCCCTTCCAGATGTTTATTTTTAGGCCGCGGTTCAAGGACTTACCGCAACTAAGGAAATGACTTGGAAAAGAGAAGCACTGAGGAAGGGGAGGGAAAAAAAACCCAGAAAATGAAGTGGAGGCAGAATCGTTTGCTGTATCTTTTAATGCGTTCAGATCTATCTGGGAAGATTTAGGCCTTTTGTTTCCCTGTAGAGGAGAGTTGAGGAGCAGGTTGCATATCTGCAGGCTGCAGCCCTGATGCGTGCAACAAGCAGGCAACATCTTTTGCCAAAAGACACGTTAGCCCACATACTCTTACCACACGCACGCACGCACGCACGCACGCACGCACGCACGCACGCACGCACG
>NW_013952451.1:922748-924402 GCF_001266775.1 Austrofundulus limnaeus
ACACACACACACACACACACACACACACACACACACACACACACACACACACACACACACACCATATAAACACTGGTGATCAAAGAACATTGAGACAGAAAGAGAGAGAAAAAAGGCTATTTAAGGATTGTATTGCAAGATGATCAGTTTTGCTGTTTTCTGCACGAATGCATCATTCAAACACCAATGCACACTCACTGTAATCTCTGAGAAAGCATTCCATAATCCCCCAGTGAGGCTCTCCACTTCAGGTGATGCTCCCCGTGCAGCTGTTTCTGTTAACTCGATGGTGTTGCTAATGCGCTCATTACTGTTCTGSTGAGCTGATTATCATTCGAAGTAAATGAGTGCAAGTTTTCTAACGCAGCGCAGGTGTTCTCCCTGTCGTGTTCGACTTAACGCCTAATGCATTTTCTCACTCGTTGCCCGCTCTTCCCTGCCCAGCGTTCCTTAAGCTGGCCCACCGGTTGGTGATCGTGACTGTACGCCGCCTCGCTTTTCTGACTCGACCTTTTGTTCCCCGTCTCCAGTGCCTCACACGAGTCTGGCAGCAGAGTACTACCACCCGATGGCCCTGCTGGCGGGCCACCGCAGCCCGTACACGACCGACCTTCTCCCGTCTGTGGCAACCGCGGCCGGGGCCAGCAGTGCCAGCGCCCTGCACATGGAGTATCTGCAGGCGATGGAAAGTAAGTTTGCACTGATCTCACAAGATAAACACACAAAGAGTTAGTCTGTATTAGTCTCTCTGCTGGGTTCTATGCATTTCATTCAGCCTCAACAATTTATTTAGACATTTTGCAGCATCTAAACTCTTTAAATACATATATTCATTTGTTAAACATTTGTACACTTGCAGGGCCGGTACTAATCATTTGGGTGCCCTAAGCCCCCCCACCCCTCATGAGAAATAATTCAGCATGCACCAGTGTGCTTCTTTTTAATTTCCACAATAACCTCTCAGTTGTTTTGAAATCACAGTTGCAAATATCAGAATATGAACACACAAGTGAAACTGTCAGAGCAGAAATGACAACCACTGTAAAACACTAAAGCTATTTTTGCGTTAACAAAGACATAAAATAAAATGAATAAATACCAAGACCATTATAAAAAAATCTGAGCAGTGACTCATAACAAAAGAAAGTGGGGTTTGTGTGCTGACTTGTATCCACGTTCCATGAAACATACCACTCTGAGATCAGGGGGCGGGGCACCACAGCTTAGATTCATACTGTTTTTTTTTTCTTGATCAAACATATTAAACATGGTTTACATTTGTTGTTACAATGGTTTATTATTGTTTTTTTTTATGAGCCAGTTGTTTGGTGCCCCCTGTGCATTCGATGCCCTGGTGGTCTGCCCATGYATAGTGTCGGGCCTGGACATTTGCTCCTAAAGCTTTGTATCTCTAAAATATACAGTTTTAAGCAAAATGACAAGAGAAAACAAAGCAACACCCAATCTAGTTTGCATATTTATTTGTCACACAAACCTGATGAAGTGAGAAGTCCCCATCAGCAGATGTTGATGGCCTAAAAGTTGGTTTCTCACTGTGGCTGTGTTTTAAGTGGCCAACTTTTGAAAATCACAACCTCGGTTCACTTTATGCTCACACTGAAAACTGAAAATCCCTGCAAACGTTTATATATAT
>NW_013952451.1:925369-931269 GCF_001266775.1 Austrofundulus limnaeus
TATATATATAGTAGGATAACAATAATGGAGACCAAAAATACAGTGACAAGATGCCGTTTTGAGCTAGGTCGTAATTCCATGAAGAAATTGTGCCATTATTAGATATTATGCTTTGTGAAGAGCTCCACGTCAAGGTAAACCGGACATTTTAAAGCCGCCCTGTGGGACAAAAGACACCCACCGCCTCCATTCCTGCTGGGACTGCACCTTTGAGTCATAGAAGTGCATACCTGCACAATAACATGTGGGTGGGCCCAGCGGGAATTCAAACCTTAAAGTGCATCCTCACAATGCACCTATATATAGATCAAGCTGCACCTCAACCACAGCGAGGAGGCTTCCACAACTTTACTTTGACATGATTTAAATGAGCCATTGTCTTAATGTGTTGAGCTCAGGACTGTGTGCAAAGGACTTATGCTAATGAGTTATTTTAAAGTGTAAATAGGAAATTAAACGCACACCAAATCTTCGAAAGGTCGGACAGCCTCACCCTTCTCCCTTTGATGAGAGTGTATTTAGTCAGACAGACACTGCTTTCATGGAAATCCGGGGTGAACTCCCCCCACCCCGTTCCTCAGAACAAACTAATTAAAACTAGCCAAACTTGTGCGGGTATCAGAAAATTAATTGCTATTAAGTGGGAATTGGAATGTCCCACCATTCATCACTGGAGAAATCCTTTCTTCTGTGTCACTTTTTAAGATTAATAGACTGAAACAAAACAATTAGGGCCAAATTTCAGTGAAGAGATGCGATACCTCCTCACTTAAAAATCGCCTGTGATCATTGCCAGTAATAACTCATCATGTTTCAGCAACGTGTGTTCATGAGACGCGAAAAAAAAATTAACACTTTAAAGCTTTGGTGAATATTAAGAAGAAGAAGAAGAAAAAAAAGGACATAAAGAGCAAAGTCTATCACTGATAATCTGGGCTACCATGAAGCTATTTTAGTCTATTCCAAATTAGCGTAATTACCTTCAGAGAGAGTTGTGCTAATGAAACAATGGGCCTGTCCTGCCTATTTGTGCTTTAATGGTCTATTGTCTCCAGTAGTACTGCCTAATTAGCACCATAGCACTCATACATCACTATGACTGAAGTCTACACTACACTCTAATGTTTACTTGTGGCCTCTATTAGCTAATCTCTAGGCTGTTTCTCTGTTAATAGGAAACTGTTCTTCTTCTAAACAGGTTTGATTTTAGCATTTAAGCATTTTTAAGCACSAGTGTTGCTTTTTAAACCGACTAAATGCAGCTTATTTATTTTCTTACGCCTAATCACATTTAGACAGCATACACATTTAAAAACACATAACAACACATTTATTTGCAACTGTCAGCAAATATTGTGTTTTTTATGTGTTTGTCAACAACATAWAATATTGTATGTGTTTTCATGGAGACGAAATTGTGAAAAATGCAATACGCTTTTGAACATTAAAAGTCCTTGTTCTTTAGCTGTTTATAATTACATTCAGCTGTTTAGTAAACTCTTCATTAAATATTAATAAAACATCTGTGCTTGCAAAAATAGCACGAGTTTTTTTCTCTATGTAGTACATTATTTTCCCCATAAAAAAATTTAAACCCTTTTTTTGTGACAAAAATGATGGTTTATTGTGCTGTTTTTATATCTCCAGAGTCTAGTTTTACAGCGCTCAAAAGTACAACTTGGGCCGTCTCTTGTTCTTTCTCGAACCCCCACCTTTCCTTGGTGCRCAGCTAAAAGCTCAACCCCAGTTTTGGCTCCAACTTTTATTTCCACCTCGTCATTCTGGCCCATCTGAACCCTCCCCGGCCCTCAAAATTAATGACRCGACGCGTAACCAGCCATGCCGTCCATAAATCAAGAGGAAATTAGAGGGACAGTCCTGCTACGAGCCAGGACGCTTCTCTCTCTGTCTCCCTGGTTGGCCGATTTATCATTTGGGCTGTGCATTAATAAACACCAGTCCCATGAGGCTTTGCAGCAATGGCACACAGACCCCTTCTCCCAAGCTAGCCCCCMCTCTCCCAGCCACACTCTCCCAATTTTTCACGTGAATTCTACTACTCACACTTACTGAAATGTTGCTTGTTTAGAGTAATWATTTARATTTTTATTATTATTACTATTATTATTATTATTATTTGATGTGGGGATTTGTGGAAGGCTATCTTTCCTGTTGTAGATAGCTGTTTAAACAACCTTGGTTGGGAGAAATAAAATGTMATTTTTACCAACATAATGAGCTAATGGCAAGTCAATGAAAGGCTGAATTTCTGCAGTCTTAAAAATATCTTAAATCTCAACWATTCTTTAAAGTTTGACCAATTTGGGTGTCAGCAGTTTTGTGTTACACAAATATTGTCCACCATCACGGAGAAAAGAGGGGCACCGGAAATACCCTCTATCATCCATCTTGTGTGCTTGATAACTTGAAAAATAAGGGATGTACTGACCTTCCATTTTAGTTCGTGGCAGAAGATAGATTCCTATCAAAAACTGGGTCGCCATATTAAAATCCAAGATGGCTGTTGCCATGTAAACCAACCACCCAGATCATTTGAGGGAACTTTGTTTTCTGGTTTTTATATTTCTTAAAACTATAGTTTCCACAGATGATTGTGGTGACCGGTGAGGTGGCCAAAGGTTAATCTACTGGCCACCYGCAGGCTCCACCATTGGGCCTGGTGATGGATTAAAAAGCTCCCTCCACTTGTCACAATCCACTTTTGTCTCAAATTAGAAAGAATTTGTGCAGAAGGGTTATTTTGTTGATGAACTTCAGTTCAGTTAAATTTTTAACAACATCCCAAAGGGAAATTGGTTTCCAACTGGCAATATAAATACAAAAAAACTCAAAGAACGCATCCCTAAAAGACATCTCAGTCATTCTGTTACACAGTTACAAATATCAGGAGAATAATATGTGCTACCATTCCCAAATGCTGAAAGCACATGATAAACTAGAGGCATTATATGTATTGCATTAAAGTGTGTAATGCTATCTAAATTATGAAAGATATAAAATATGTGTTATTTCCAAAACCTAAACGTAGTCTAGTCTAGATCAATTCAGTTTAGGTTAGGGAAATTCAACTCAGCAATGGCAACAGGAAYGAARGAAATCCYCCCACGCCAGGTTCTAATCTTAGGCGTTCTAAAGTGGCAGCCAGATGGAAGAAGCTCAAACTCACTATAAAGTGGATGTTCAGGACAGTTAACAACATGTTCAGCCTTAGTTCTCACTCGCTTACAGTTTTGACTGTATTCTAGAGCTGGGCTTGCTGCACGCCTGTTATCCTGCTACGTTAGTTAGCTTCATCAACCTATTTTTATTAGACAGAGAAGGAAAACCAAACCAAGCTACACATCAATAAGAAAGGACAAATTCAATRAAATACTGATAAGATAGAGTCATCAATAAATTACTAACTTTAAAAAAAAAGAGGCACTGCTGGACCTTTTCACACACTACATCCATATTTGATTCAAAACTCATCTTGTTATCARTAATAGTTCCCAAGTATTTATACTCCGTTACGTTTCAACTTCCGCTCCAAGGAGTTCTGCTTGGTTGGGATTTACAAAAGTCAATGGACATATTTTTAGTTTTGGATACATAAATTAATTACACCATGTTACAAAGTCCTCTACTACAGCACCATGCTCAGTTTCATCATATAAAAGACCTGTTATAACAGTGTTGTCTGCTCATTTCAAAATATGCCTCGTGGATACTCCCACAGGAGTTTGTGTAATAAGTGAATAAGTGAAAAGTCGTACATGCAGAGTATCTCACGTGAAAAACTACGTTGTATGTTAGCTTCGTGTGGGCTTTACTTGCAGATGAAAAAGCATGCCCCTTCCTGCAGTGACAATGTAAAGAAGGTGCTGCTCTCCATACAGCCTCGTGCTGCAGATACAGCTCAGGCTGACATATGCCAGAACACCACCACAGCAGCATCCGCGCACACACACACACACTCACATCCGCACACTCTGATTACCATGTGAATGGAGCACTCTGTAATCGCTGAATGTGTCAAACGAGAGATAGAGCATTTACGTTTCAGGAGACGGATGGATTGAGGGGGACGTAAAGATGGGGGAGGGTGGGGGTGGGGGGTATCGTGGCTGTGCAAGCTGCCTTTATGAAATAACTCAAAATGTTTTATTTCCAAGTCTTGAGTCACAAAGTCATTGTGTCAGTTCACGCACAAAGCACGACATCCCCTCAGCGTTCGCCCCCCCCTTTCCGTCGTCCCCCTATTTTTCTCTGTCTTGTTTGTGACATCTCTATGTGAAAAGACAACAAAAGTCATGTTTTAATCTCTACCCGTGGCTCATTGTACGTGCAGAGAGAATGGCTGTGCTGTTTCCGCCTTTTACCTTTTCAAACCCTTCTTTTGGTATTTCCAGTCAACACTGATTGCATTTGAATAACGAGTCAAATTGGACTTGATTAAATATTACCATACACAGTCAGAGCATTTTTCCAACATAAAAGGCATGTTTTCTCATAGATGAAATGCAAGCAGTGCATCAAGTGACAGCTGAACACTCACTAAGATGAGCCTTTTGTCTGATGATTGACAAAAGTGTCATCTGTTAGGGTTTGATTGGGTTGCAGTTTGGATGAAGTCAAATAGAAAATGATGTGAACAAAACAAGCAAATGCTCTTGTTTTATGTTTTTATAATTTAACCTGTGCTCCATGTGTCAAAAAACCTCACTATACAATAGAATGGAATAARGAAAGTTCACAGCTGTTCACGTTGAGTCTTTTATGTTCACTACAACAATTTCTTCTTCATGAAWCTTTTTGTCCCGCAGGCTCTCGTTTCCCAAGCCCAAGGCTCCCGGTACGGCCCAGCAGGAAGCGCCCCCTGCCCATCTCGCCACTCTCCGATCACAGCCTTGACCTGCAGAACATGATCCGCAACTCGCCCACCTCCATCGTCAACCTGATTAACAACTCCCGCTCCAGCTCCTCCACCAGTGGCTCCTATGGTCACCTCTCCGCTAGAGCCATCAGGTAAGGTTTAGAACAACAGAGATAGATGTGAAGCTCGTGTGGAATCCACTGTGGTTACATCCAGATTTTATTTTGAGTCATTGCTGGGAACCTGGAAGGATAAAGGCTTATATTCAAACTTAACATGCAGTAGTAAATGGCACAAGGGTGGCCAAGTTATTTTTATGGGGCACATACAAATAAAGATAAGCACTCTAGATTTGAAAATTCAAGATGGTYGCCACAGCTAATTWAAAATTTAGCTRTTTTAAGAAAWATWGAGCAGAAACTTTGYGTGATCATAAAGAATGATCCCAAAAACATGCTGAATGCTGGTCACAACTCAGCCGTTTTTAGACACACAAAGCTGAAGATTAGTGCAGAAATAGCCAACAACAATTTTTACCCAATTCTAGCTAACGTTAATTAGGATGCACAATATATATCGTATCGGTCCGGTATGTAAAACTGGGCCRATATTAACATCCGATATTGATTTCCCACTTTTTAGTTTTGTGTTTCTGTTTTAGGAGGGGAGGTGGTTGGTTGAGCAGCATCTGTTTGATCATGATAATGATATTAATGCTGAGCAGCCAGGAATAACTGAAGTAGAGAGCCATATCAGAGATCTGGTCATTTATTTACCATATCAAAATTAGATACCGCATAGCGGTAACATAATGACCCCCCGCACGCACAAATGCACCAGAACTCAGATGACTTTATTCCTAATAAATGTCATGGTACTAGATGCATCCCAAAACTGTAGTGGTTTGGGTGGAGGTCTTTTTTTTGGGTGGGGGGGGGTTGACCTGATGGATAGCCCCTCATCAAAGCTAAACAACCAATGAAAATCTGAAGCTCCTATGCTGAACAGTTTCTGAGTTATAAGC
>NW_013952451.1:932329-944349 GCF_001266775.1 Austrofundulus limnaeus
ATGTGGATGACAATCTTCCAAGCCAGCCAGTCAGCCTGCCTCCCTGGCGGCTTGTGTCACTCATCCAGTACACCTCATGAAAACATCCCATACATCAAGTCCCYGAGCCAAAGTGAAGCAAAAGAAACGAGGAGAGACGGGGGCAAGAAAAAAGGAAAGATCCATTGCCCCACCCACAGCCATTGATCAGTAATCTGTAAGAAGAACCTGATCAATCATGCTGCACACTCTGCCACTGTCCAACTGACAACACCCAAATAGCCAGCGCCAACAGACTGATGAGTGATATGACAAGCGGATGGGCCCCCAAATGTGCCTCGGCCCATTGATTTCCACTCGGCTCATAATAAGATCAGCAGACATATGGGTCGCTGGGAGAGCATATTGTCAGAGTGCAGAATGAATGGGAAGCCCAGGCTGTTTCTGTGTTTACACGCCTGTTCAACATCGGTTACACTGGGAGGACTTGTGAGATTTTTATGATCAGCAAAGTTGTACAAYGGAGTTAAACAAAAAACAAACTCTGCTACAGCTTTATTTATTTGGCTGTAATACAGATTAGGGGTTATTTATTATCTGTATAATTTGCCCAGTGGAGAAATGACACACTGTCTTACACACACTACTTGATAATTCGCTGTGTTAACAAGCTTTATTTGCCAGCAGCTCCCCTGGTTCCAGCATTACCACACCATCTCCTGTCAGATTGCCCTCAGGAATGAGGGAGTTATCCAGAACAATCCATTTATGCACTGAAGTTCCCCTTTTTCTGCCTCGTCGCCTCTGGATTTGATGTTTGAGTAAAGAAGTGCTTTAGTTTTGCTTAATGACTCTGCTGCTGTCTCCAGCCCAGTGTTAAGCTTCGCCTACCCTCCAACTCCAGTGGCTTTGCACGTGCACCAGCAGCTGATGGGCCGTCAGCCGGGCATCGTGGGCTCCGCCTTTGGTCACAGTCCGCCCCTAGTCCACCCGACTCCGGCCTTTCCCACGCAGCGAACCGTGCCCGGCATCCCGTCGTCYGGGCTCAGCCTCAGCGAGCGCTCGGCCATCTCCAACGACTCTTCACAGGTGAGAGCTTTGGTCTGCGTCTCGGCGATTCATCATGACACGTAATGGATAGCGGCGAGGTGAGGCGAGGCGTGCCAGCCACGCGTGAGCAACATGCGCCGAGCTAACGTGGCATAGGCAGGACCCCTTGTCTCTACACAGTCCTCTCCTGGGAGTTTCCTTCTGCTTGTGTTGTTTCTTGTTTTTTTAGCCAGCCGAGCACAGTCCCGAACGTGACGTGCCTGCAGGAAACAACAAGGGGCTTGTTAGCATAGAATACCACCGCTGAATCCATTAATCACTGCAGAGAGAACAAGGATATAGTCAGGGAATATTGACATGGATGGATGGATCCAAGGGGGCTTTTTCCCTTTTCGTTCCTCATTTCGTACACTATGTGCGGGCCCACATTTGACGTAAATATCCAGTGTTTATTACCCATCCTCCCTGTTGTTTTCCATGCGTTGTCAAAGATGAAGCCTCATTCAAATTAAGCAAAGCAAATTTCCCTTTTCTTTTCCAGCATAAACAGAATCTTGCTTTAGGAATGAAGGATATTTTTGATCTGTAGACGTCTCCTTTTCCAGACGTCTAAATGTTCCGTTCATTTCTTTCACTTTCACAAAACCTGCTACGCTACAAGAACWCCCCCAAGGGTATATTTAAGCCAGGGCCAGAGTCAGGTCATCCATTGGTTGAATTGGTTCGTGAGATTGTTTTAATTGCAATGATTAGGGTAGCTAATGCGATACGGTGACTTGTATAGGTTTTCATTAGCTCAGTTAAAATTTGAGATGTTGGCTGCAGAAATTATTACAAACCAACCCYGGTAGTTTTGTCCTGTTGATTAAGTAATTGATTAAGTCGCATACATTTTTAATGAAGCCATAACAATGGATATACGTATCTCTACAAACAACATTAAGGAATTAATGATGATAAACTTGTAAACGCTCAGATATTTTTATTGTTTCCACAGGCCAAGCCCACGAGTGAATCGGCCGTGAGCAGCACAGGCGACCCGATGCATCACAAACGGTCCAAAATGAAACCGGAGGAAGAGCTGCCGAGCCCAGGAGCTGTGAGCGTACAGGTGAGTCACCAAGAGACAGGCTCACCAGCAGCAAGTATTTTCTTGAATCTGGCTGTACMCGCTTTTTTTTTTATTATCACTTTTCCTTTTCAAAGTGATTCAATCATTGATTTTTTTGGGGGGAGACTAAGGAAATTGATTTTGCTTTTGTTTAATCAAAATCTTAAGTGGCTGGGACAACGTGATAAAAACAGCAAAGTGGAAACATCTCCAGAAAAAAAAAAAAAACCTTGTTCGAGCTGATTATCAGCAGATGAAAGCTGAGGTGTGTGGTGGAAGTCTCCCTTCAGGGACCCACGCCAACTCCAACCTCTACCTACAACATGTGACAGTGAAATATGTCTGGGCTAATACAGTAACCTACAGCAGGAAGAGGGGGTTAGAGTCTTCAAACACATACAGAGGGGCTTTCACTACTCCATTTCCGCTCCACATTTTTCCCCCGCAGCCAGACAAGCCCATATTCACATGGTCACCGTGGTAAAAACCTGTAAGTAATAACTTTCTGCTGTGCCTTTTTATTGCCAAAATACCTTTTATGACAGGTTTACGTGTTGGGGAGGTGAAGCACTTCCTTCTGCTTTCACTTTTTTTTAATCTGATTTTAAGTGATTTTGCTCATACAGCATGTAATTGGTTCTCATTCATCTTTTTTTATTTTYCCTTTGTGGTGGTTTGTTCAGGACCATCCTGACGGGATGACTTTGGTGAAGGAGGAAGGGGACAAGGATGAGAGCAAACAGGAGCCAGAGGTGGTTTACGAGACAAACTGCCACTGGGAGAACTGCTGCCGTGAGTTTGACACCCAGGAGCAGCTGGTACAAGTGAGTATC
This sequence comes from Austrofundulus limnaeus, assembly GCF_001266775.1. Taxonomy (NCBI): domain Eukaryota; kingdom Metazoa; phylum Chordata; class Actinopteri; order Cyprinodontiformes; family Rivulidae; genus Austrofundulus; species Austrofundulus limnaeus. The sequence continues at coordinate 935,303 of NW_013952451.1, forward strand.
AGCAGAACAGACCAAATACTCAGTTTCCTGAAAGAAATCATAAAAAGCTAAACTAAAAAGGAGGTCAAATTGGTAAAATTGGAAAAAAAAGAGCCAATTGCAGACAAGCAGGTGGACCATCTATGGTAAAGCAATAAATATACATTTAAAAAAAACACTGATTGTTTTCCAGTGATAACATTTTAATTCATAATCAAAAATCCTATCAAAACTCTTCAAAATGGAGTGGATTTTGTACAACGCTGCTCAAAGATTGTRGTTTAAAAACTTCACAAATTAAGCAAAACAATAAACAAGAACAACTGAGATTAATATGGGGCGTCAAGTGTAAAAAACAAAATGTTTAAAAACATCACTAACTCGTTTCCATTATTAAGCTCATCCTCTGAGTGTAAAATCCTAGTTCAAAATTTTTCTTTTATTTATTTTCTGTTGTTTAACCAGGCAAATCCCATTGAGATCACAGAAATATTTTTGCAAGGACGGCCTGGGCCTGAAGGCAACCTRTTGTACATGTTTTTAGTCTGTGGGGGAAACCGGAGTACCCGGAGAAAACCCACTCAAGCTTGAGGAGRACATGCAAACTCTGCACTAAAAGACCCCAGGTCTGAACCGGGGAWCGAACCCAGGACCTTCTTGATGTGAGGCGTCAGTGCTGAACTCTGAGCCATCRTGCTGCCATTTTCATTAACATTTAGCTCATTGTTCTTACACCTTGCTAATTTTTACATTATTTTAAATCTAAATATTAAATAATAAATGTAAACACATATATACATAAATCTAAATGTGTAAATCAACATGTAAAAATTAAATCGTGAATGTAGTCAAAAGTCGAAGTTTACATTAACGTATTGCAGAATTAACTAACCAGGGTGATGTCATCGTTCCGTGACAGACGTCAACGCTAACCTCTGCTAACCACTACTAAYGCTGCTGAAGATGGTATTTAAAACCTAAATTGAAAATGTGTTTAGTGAAAATAATATGAATGGTACCACTGCTCCGGTAGTTTGAAGAAACTGCAGGTTTGATGTCTTCTAGGGAAGCGTTAGCGGTTGCTACTGTCTCAGGAGGATGACGTCCTAGCAAGAGCCGAGCATCAACAATAAAAGCTGTGTTCCATTCTGAAATACACTGCTACACATTTCTAGTGGTTCAAAGTTTCCAGAAGGTTCACTACAATACGATACGATACGATACGATACGATACTGTACGATACGATACGTTACAATACAATACAAAATGACTTCACTGTGATTTTTCCCAGAAACAACAAAACACAGCTCTTGATATTAGCAGTTCAAATTGGCCAACAACAAGGAAAAAAATAAGATAAAAGTACAGTAAATAGAAAACACTGAATCTAAAAAAAAAAACAAAAAAAAAAGATGATATTAGCAGAAAAATAAGAGTCCAAGTCTGTCTGTTGCCTCTTTTTTGCGCAGTAGAAGACTAGACTTCAAAACAGGCACAACAGGTTGTTTACAGCTCTGTAGTGCAGCTCAGAAAACACAATTATGTGCTTTGAGGGGTTTTGGTGTTTTTCTTCCCTCAAGCCCCTCTAGATCCCTTCAACATTAACAGAAGCTGCCATTCTGGACAGAACCTCCTGTCAGGCCTCGACTTCTGTGTCTGGCAGCCTCGAGCCAAAAGGCTGGATTCCTGATTGGATCTAGGGACAGTGGTAATGGGCTCAAAAAGCTGGAGTGAACATCTCACAGCTGGACGGCGCTAACTGATTTGGTGGGTAAAGCCTCCCGGAGCTTTGCGCGCTGCACTGGACCGGACTCCTTCTGTACCCCGTCTGTTATCAGAACTCTCACACAAGCCTGGAGATGGATGCTTCTCAACATTCACTTCTGCCCGAGGCGCTCTCTTTTAGGTAAAAATATTAATAACGTCACGGCCGTGTCACCTCCCTCTACTGTGGTTACGGCTGCTTTTAGCTGTTTTGCTCCATCTTGGACTGTGAGTCGTTTACCCTTCAGCTAACCACACTGAAGTTGGACGAGTGATGAAATTACACCAATTGGTGCACATCATGACACATCTGATAGAAAGATCCTAAAGCTCTCCACAGCTGTCTGTTTGCCATCTTGACACTGCAATCCTCAGCCGCGGTGGTAACCCCTATCTATAATTGATATCCTCAGCACRAAATGGGCTGCCTCCCATGTTTGAAGGGCTCAGCTCAAAGGCTGAGGATTTTTTGACAACTTCCTGCCCTGGTTTCAGGAGGTAGGATGAGTAAAAGTGGTAGGAGAGGAGGGCAAGATGGCTTTTTATTGAGGGRGAAAAAGAATACTCACTTTCCTCACCCTATTCTAGTAGCATCCAGGCTGCCATCAAAAGAAAACTCATTCCTCCTCTTATCCAGACTAACCTYGACAAGCTGCACTTAATAGGACTTTCACAAAGGAAAACTTGATTAGTTYTCATGTTTCATTTCTCTCTCTCTCTTATCCTAGCATTTGACTTTCTGATGTGACATTTTTATTTCTCTTTTTTTTTTACGCACATGCAGATATTGCGGGGAGATGCCAATAACTGTAGCCTTCGCCTACAGAATCCCTGCCCTCTAATTCAGCAGAGCAGACGGGAAAACGCTCTTATCTCTGCACCCCCCCCCCACCCACCCTTCTCAGTAATAGGATAAGTACAGTATTTGGACCACAGTGGTTCTCTTCACACTGTGGGAGGGGTTTGGAAGGGTGGTGGTTGGCGGGGATTTCCATATAATCAAACAATGGAACGTCCCTTCTCTCTGTAACTCGTCTTCTGAAACAGCTTTGGGAGGGGGTGACAACAACGAAGGAAAAAAGCGTCAGTTTCTCCTTAGTTTAGATGGTTTTAAGTGCTGTGTTTGTTTAAAAGTTAAGTGAAGGTACAACAACCAAAATTGYCAGGTTTTACAAAATCAACCGAATCTTTTTGAAGTATTAAAAGTAAAAGCACTAATTCAAACACCCTGTTTCTCTTTGTGGTTGGCCTAATTTGAGAATTAGGCCTTCACGCCACCCTCGTCGCTTTCTACCTTGATCAAACGCGCTCCCGTAGCGCTCCTGATGCATATTTTTACACCCTCGAACACTGCGTTCACCGCGACACGCTACGGCGTTCCTTTATCGCCCTCGTTTAAGCGCTCACGGTGCCGCCGATAAGATAAGCATCATATCTGTGCAATTTGGCTCACTTATCGGGCCTACCCAGTCAGCAAAAGCGAGGCGGGTGTCAATTTTAGTTTGCTATATTTATTTCATTTATTACATTTCTACTCTGTTGTACCTCTCCAGCTCCCTCTCAGCTCAGCATTCTTTATCCAACCCCCACTTTTTTTTGGGTTATGATCCTTTCTCATTTCCCCTTTCATTTTCTCCCCCTCCTCTCTCTCGCCCCTCAGAGGGAACACTTTTAAAGATAAGGCCTGGTGGCTTCTTTAATGTCTCTCTTGAAGTAGGCTTTTCTTTGGTTTTGTCGCCCGCGAGGCCAACCCCACTCCCCCACAATTCCCTAATATGGCCTTGCTCAACAGTCTGTGATTATTTTCTTATTGATCTGTCACCGATTCATTGCTGAATGAAAGCTCCTCTGTCTTTTGCGCAGAGGAAAACCTGAATACTCCTTTGTAAAGCAGTTTTAGGGAACAAAAAAGGGATGTGTGGGAATATTGTACTGCGATATGGACTTTTCTCATCTGTAGATAGAAATGGCTTGTTCTGAGGTTAAAAGAAAAAGCTGTTCCGCGCTAGTGAAACTGCAATAAAAATGTTAAATAGCGTTTCTTTGCTTGTTAGAAAAAAAGTCTTGCAGTAGGTGCACTGATCAATCCACCGGCCAAATCAACCTTGATTTTCTTAACTTTTGGAGATTACGAGAAGCCGATCTTATCTACCTCCGCAAAGATATGAAAATCAACCACTGCCCCCTTTTGCTCTGCTGTGAGAGAGGGCTGTTGTCCAGTTAAAACAGGTTTGTATTGTTTCAAGGGTCTTGTTTAATGTTTTTCAATAAAATAAGATTGGAACATTGAAAGTGACTTTATATCACCTGACAATGTCTTTTCTAAAAAAACAAAAATCAGTATCGGACAAAATCGGAATGGGCAAGTCAGACTTTTTAGAGATCGTGATCAGCCAGAGAACTGCTATCGATGCACACCCCGATCTTGCAGTCCTGCTGTGCCCTGCAAAAACAGTTTGTTCAGAACTTAAAATTTTACTACCAACCTCAAACTGTCAGGAAGATCTGAATGGGAGGTATTTTTTTTTTATGCTTGTGCAATTGATAGGCTTTCCCATTGTTGCTCAGAGTTTACCATTCCATCGTGTATCTCCCAATGTTTAAGAGAGATAAAGCAGCACTCCTCTCCCCCGCCCCCCAAATTCTGGCACAAGCCTTTAATTGGTAAAATGCAGATTTTTTTCTTCTTTTTTTTGATCAGGAGAAGGATTATCTATCTTATCTGTCTAGAGTATCTTACTCTGAGATGAAAAGACTGCTGAATTACACATGCCAATTTCAGCTCCCTGCCCCTTGCTTTTTATTTGCTTTCCCTCAATTCCCCCTATTTTATTCCTTCCCTCCCTCCCTTCCCTCTCGCTCTCTCTCTTTGCCTCCCATATTTTCCCTTTGTAAAAGTTGTTTTTCCCCCCCCCCACCTCTCTTTACACAAAGCAGCTCAGCAACTGACATCACAAAAGAGCATATGATTTATTAGGCAATGTTTGATAAAGCTAAACGGTGTTGCGGGTCCCATCGCTTTGTGAAATTGCCTTGTAAACAGGCCCCTCTTTTCATGCACGCTTGCATTCTAATGCATGAAGGCAGCGTCCCAAAGAGGGTTTGATAAGGAGACATGGAAATGGATACTGAAGTGAATAAACGGCAGGACAAATACCAGGGAGAAAAAAAAAAAGAGATGTGATTTAATGTATTACAATAACCCACGTGGTGGGGATTTTAAATCAGCAGCTTTAAGGTTTTAGCACTACTTTCAGCTACTACCACACAATATTTCAGCTCCATACCTGTCAGATTTTACTGACTTAAAACCATTTCTGTGTTCGTTAAGGTTGATTAGCCGTGGCAGCCATGTTGAAATGGGTTAACTCCAAATGTTATTGAGTGAAAGATGCTTATCTGAGCTTTATTTTCTGACAGTTTTATTATTATCTGTCAAGCGGTTAATGAGATATTTTGCTAACAGACAGACAGAATTAACGCCACAGGGTAATAACATAGTTTTAAGCAAAAAATATTGTTCAATGTGTAGTGCTTAATGTATGTGTTAGGGATAATGCTCAGCCACTGCCATGTCAAATTTTAGCTAAAATGTTGCAGAATTAGCTGAACCTTTGCCTTTTTTGTGTTTTTGAGGTCAGTTTGCAGTGGCAGTTTTTTTGAACCAGACTGACTGCAAAAGTTAATCAGTGGTGGATGTACATACAATTATTACTTTTTGAGAGTTTCATTAAAATCTGTCCTGCAATTCATGAGATATTTTGCTAACAGACACACACTGTTGACTCTGATAATTAATTGCAAAGTTTTAAAGAGAAACCTTGTATCATCAGGTAAAACTCAAAATATGTGTTAGGCGTTACTCTTGGCTGCAACAACACCTTATTTTAGCTCAGTATCTGTAAAATTAGTTCTGTTTGCTAAGGTCTCTTAGCTGTGGAGGCCATCTTGAAAGGATCTGACTACAAAAGTTTAATATTTGTAATTGTACTTTTTTTTTCTGGGATTTTTGTTAAAATTCATCCACTGGTTCATGAGGCCTTTAACGCTACAGACAATCACAGAAACAATAATTTGTTCATTTCATTCCTGTGCTCTTTCAGCTTGTTGCCATAAAGGTCTAAACCAGGGAAGTTGTGCCTGCACCTGTGTGTGTATGCATGTGTGTGTGTGGAAGTGTATTGCTCATACGTCACAGGCGGCTCCAGTGTCCCCTGTGTCCGTGTCCCATGCGCTCCTTGTCGTACAGCTCCCTCCTAAATCCATCTTGGTGGCGTTTTTACAGTTGTTGGCCGATAAGCTGGCAGGGGGAAGATGAATAACCCGCCACGCTGCCGCTATCAGCACCTGTTTGTCGATTTGGCCGACCAACGGGACCTGTCTGCTCAGCATGGAGATTATTGATTCAAGAAGAATTGCCATTAGATCATGCTATTAGGCTTCCCCGCACCCCCCACCCCTTTGCGCTGCCTGTCCCCCCCTCTCTGTCAGCTCAGAGGCTAATGCATCACACCCTTCAGCGACCTCCTTCATTTGTACAAACAGTGAGTGTGTGTGAGCGCCGTGCCAGCTGTAGGCACATGATCCAACACTACGGCGCTCTCCCATCGCTCTCAGCCGGGGGATATCGAACGCGGGTCGCAGCAGACCGATCGCTTGCCAAAGGGATTCCCTCATGGAGAGGAAGGAGAAAAAAAAGAGAAGGAGTCAGGTTGTCTGAAGCTTCGGCCAAGGTGGGGAGAAGATTGATCTTGGGGGAACGTCTCTACAGCCTATGATGGTTCAGTTTCCAATCATTCACCCTGGAATTAGTCTTGTTTTGTCACTTTAGAATTAAAAAAATGTCAGCTGAGAATAATGGAGGCTCTTTGATGATATATTATTGTCAATTTCACTGATCGTTGTTGCTCCTGAGCCCTGCTATTGGCTGCTGACTCATTTGATGATCATCCTCTTCTGTCTTTGCTGGGAGGTGAAAACCAGTGAGGTTTCTGGTGGATGTCGTGGTTGTGCAGGGGGGTGGTGTCAAGATGTGGCCGGCGGGCAGCATACACTGAGGAGGTGCAAAGGTGACACTGTTGAGTCATGCCTGCAGGGAAACTTGCCCTTGTTTGCTTTGAGCTAGCACAAAGATGGGCAACTTAAATGAAGGAAGGGACCACAGGTTTTTGTTGACAGTACAAAAGGATCACATAGTKCTGCACACCGAATGAAACAAAACTACCATTTTTGAAATGTTTATATAAATATATTTATTAAACCAACATACAGTGCAGTTACTTAACACATTTCATGGTTGTGGTTTTGGTAAAAAGTCACTGTTGTTTATGTACTTGTGACTTCAGTAAACATCTCATATTTAGCTTTGTGCAACTTCATTACAGACAGCRTCTCTAAGCTAACCAAAACCGGGTTTGCCTTGAAATTATGTGAACTGATAGTCTATCTCCCAAAATATTTTTAAGTAAAAAAAAAAAAAGATGGAAGTCACGTGGCCCACGGGCCACCAGTTGTCCATCTCGGAGCTAACATTTATTTTTTTCTCAATAATCTTATGAAGTAAAAGCCAAGCCGTGCAGCCGTTATGGTCAACTTTTTAAAATCRTGTTATGCACATTTAACGCAATATCATAAGAAATGATGGTCCAAGTATGTGTTGTGTTTCTCAACTACTACCACAGCAAATTTTCACTTAATGTCTGCAAAACTGACTGAGCTGATATTAGATGGCCATCTTAAATTGGAACGACTCCACTTCCTTTCTGTTCTTTAAAACATATCCAAGCTGTTTGGGTAACAGACACATGAGCGCACACAGACACAGGCAAAAACACCATCGTCCACCTTTGCCTTTTGGTGGTGGGTGTTATGAAATGCTCTCACGAAGTATAAACTCCCCAGACATTTTGGAGCATTTATGTTCAAGTTTGTAGTTATTGCCCMCCTTCTTCCTGTCTGTCTGTGTTCAGCCCCAAGGTTAAAAGAGTCTTCTTTTTTTTTTTTTTCTGCTCAGGAATGTCATAATAATGCCGGCTTCCTCCGGTCAGGATATTGTGTGTCTCTCTGGGTTTACACTGCCCTCAGAAAGGCACTTCAGAGGCCACCACGCTCTGAAGAGCCTGATGTTGACTTCATTCCCAGAGGGCTGTTTTTTTTTTCAGTGTCTTCACCAGAAACACCCCTGGGACGTGTCTTTAAGTCGAACTTCCTCATGGCAGAGTGCCCCCCCCCCCCCCCCCCCCCCCCCCTTTAACATCCACCGGTTACCTGTTTTTACAAGACAGTTAGTGAGAAAGGAAGAAAGATAAAGAAAAAAGAAGACAGCGATGGATGGAGTAAGAAAAAAGGTGATCCTCACAGAAATAATACTTGGCTGGAGTTGTAAAGCCCTTGCATTTCAGAAGCCTTGACTTAACTTTTGATTTCTGGCTCCGTCTGCTCACCTCTCTGCCTCCTCTTTTCCTTCTTAAGCCGCAGACTGAAAGTTGCAATGACAGCACAACTGTCAGCCCTTGTCACAGAGGGACGAGGGCCCAAAGTGACGGGAAGTGACAGGGTTTTATTAGAAAATCCTATTCATATCGGACACTGAGGCCCTCCAGCCTTTGTGCATTCTTCAGCAGAATAAATTAGAAACGAGAAAAGCCAGAAAGAAAGAAAATGAAGTGCACCAAGGAACAAGGGTAACAAAACAAAATGGAGAAAACACCATAGGAAAAGAAACACTCTTATAGAGATAAAGCATTACTGAAATTTATTTTTCTTTTGAAGTGGGTTCTGTAGCAAGGTTCTGAGTAATCAYTATCTTACCTGTTATAGATAGCTTTTTGAATGGCCTCAGTTTAGAGAAATAACATTTTGTTCCGATTGGATTAATGAGCTAAAAGCTAGTCTAAAAGTAGCTGAGACCATTTTTTTGTAGCACTTTGGGATTCTTGACTGTAAAGTGCCCTATAAATCAAATCTATTATTAATATTATTTTAGGGGCGGGGCTACAGTGTCATCAGTCCCAGCTAAAAATCTGATTTGCCCCCTGATGTGCCCCTGTCCTGCCACTCATCTGTCATTTTAGTAATGACGGTGAATGCAGTTCCATGTCCAAACACTAGTAGGGCTAATGAGACAAATAGGAAAATCCAGCATGACTCAAGCTTACAGAGGTCTTCTTCTCTTCTTAAAGGGATCCATGTTTAGTTGTAACTTTAAACTTTATTTGATAAGCGTTTATTTTAACTGTAAAATAAAGACGGTAAAACTACTGTAGGCTGTTTAGTTTTGTAAATTAAAAATATATATATTTTT
>NW_013952451.1:946106-954637 GCF_001266775.1 Austrofundulus limnaeus
AAAAATATATATATTTTTAATTTACAAAACTAAACAGCCTACAGTAGTTTTACCGTCTTTATTTTACAGTTAAAATAAACGCTTATCAAATAAAGTTTAAAGTTACAACTAAACATGGATCCCTTTAATAAAATTTGAACAATGGACCCTTACTCAGAAAAATCCTAGATCCACCACTGGCTGAGACCAATGTAAGTTACTGTGGTTTTGAAAACACTTTTTTATGTTGCAGAAACAGCAACATGATTAAAAAAGTTTGCTGTATTTTACAATCTTGATTTGGAAAAGTTGAKACTTTTTTATTGCTTTTTCCTAAATACTGCACTCTTTTGTCTTTTCTYTAGCATATCAATAACGACCACATCCACGGAGAGAAGAAGGAGTTTGTGTGCCGATGGGAGGAATGCTCTCGAGAACAGAAGCCCTTCAAGGCGCAGTACATGCTGGTGGTCCACATGCGCAGGCATACTGGGGAAAAACCACACAAATGCACAGTAYGGACCCTTATTTGTTCAGTTGACTTTATTTATTTGGAGACTATATTATGGCATTACGGTCTTYACATGGCTTAAAATGTGAGTTCTCTTCTTTAGTTTGAAGGCTGTGCCAAGGCTTACTCACGCCTGGAAAACCTTAAAACTCACTTACGATCCCATACGGGTGAGAAACCATACGTGTGTGAACACGAGGGCTGCAACAAGGCTTTTTCCAATGCATCAGATCGGGCGAAACATCAGAATCGCACACATTCAAATGAGGTACTATCATTTTCACACTTTCTTGAATTAGCCATGTTAACAAGTCATTTTCAACGAGCTGCTTTCTGTTTTCCCTCAGAAACCCTACGTGTGCAAAATCCCAGGCTGCACAAAACGCTACACGGACCCTAGCTCCTTACGTAAGCATGTAAAGACAGTACACGGGCCAGAGGCGCATGTCACCAAGAAGCAGCGTGGGGATTACCCACGCCCTCCACAGCAGCCGCGGGAGCCTGGGGGCAACAGCCAGGGCCGATCGCCTGGGCAGCTGCCCCTGGGTGGGTATACGGACCAAAGGGAGTACTACCATGTTACCTCAAAACAAGATGATTCTCTGCAGGTGAAGTCCATCAAGACTGAAAAACCCATGGTAAGACTTCATTTCATTGCCTTGTGTCTGCTTTGCAACAGCATTTTGATCCCCTTGTTTCTATTGTTTGAAAGCTTATTGATCTGAATAGGGACCTTGCACATTCAGTCCCCAAATCTTCTAATGAGTGCGTGTTTTTCTTTTATCCAATGCTTCGGCATTACTCTTCCTTCCTTTCTAAGGACAGTGGGTAATCAGGTGAGATAGGTATCACAATGTATTTGTGGAAATGTCTCATTTTCCGCCTCTCTTCTTCATCACATCTTGGTGTTTTAGTCTTTTTTTTCACATCTTGTTGTAACTATGATGATGGGCATTTTCAACCCAAACATGCTGAATTTGTTTCCATCATGGGTCTTTGCCATTCTTTGTGTTCATGACGATATCGTTTTTCCTCATGTTGTTGTACCACACCGATATTTACCATTTCGATGCATTCCTGCGAGAAGTGTTTGTCCCTTTGGGTAGAGCTGCAGCAGCACTGAAACTGATCCTGATATTGCCAAAGTCTTCTACTTTTAAACAGGGTGAAACACCCTCCAACACTTCTGACATTGTGCACCAGAAAAGTATTTTTAAAAAATTGGTTTTTCACATATTTTTTTAACAATAAAATTAGAAATAATTTATCCTTTTCACCTTTTCCCTGAAGATTTCAACATGGTTTTCTTTTTGAAGTTTTTTTTCTCTCTCAGTCACAGAAGGAAGCATTCCTCATATCTTTTGTAATGTATTGTTTTTATAGCCATTTTTTCTAAGACCTTCAGTGATTAAAGTATATTATTAGTTTATTGACAGACACAAACTCAACAGCTGTTGCTAACATTCAGCCCAGCTCATGTCATACTGTATAAACCTATAAAGGGGGATCAAGTAAAAACCCAATTCTGCTGTAAAGATGTAATACTGCATAGTGTTACGGGGACTTCATCCTCCAAAGTATACACATGGCATCATCGTTTGTAACATATGTTAAAGTTGCGTCATTTTAAGTAAACGTGTTCATTTTGCTCTTATTCCCTGCTCCTTTGTGTGTGTCAGACGTCTCAGCCAAGCCCTGGCAGTCAGTCTACATGCAGCAGTGTCCAGTCCCCCATCAGCACCYATCCCAGCAGTGGAGTCCAGCTTGCTGTGAGCGCCGGACGCTCGCCAGGGAAGGGGCTGGAGGAGGACGAGGAGGAGGAGGAGGAGGAGAATGACGAGGAGGCAGAAGAGGGGTGCGACGGGGAGCCAGCCCCCGTCGTGGACTCCACGGTCTCCACTGCGACCGCAGCCATGCTGACCTTGCAGGCGAGGCGAGGCATTGGCCGGCCCCTGCGCTGGATGGAGCACATGAAGATGGAGAGGCTGAAGCAGGTGAACGGAGCGCTGCCCAGGCTGGGGTCTCTGTCCCCCACACCACCTCCAAAAGGTCTGGCGGTGCCAAACATCCTGGGGAAGGGTAAGCTTTTAAAATCTTGCGACTTTTCTCGGTTCTTCTTTAATTTCTTTAGTTTGAGAACAAGGTTTGTCGTGACTTTTTCAAAATGCTCTAAAGCTGTTTTTTATTTACTTTTTACGAAACCCCTTTAAACAGAATTTATGGGACCGAATTATCCCAAAATATAGCCTGGCAAAACAAATGTTTAAAATGTGCTTTTTCACTGGAAAATGTTATCAGAATCATATCAAGCTGTACATCATATCAGAGAGAATAGCATGTAATGTCATGTTTCATGGCCAATTTCTATCAGATCTCTCAACCAGATGTTGTTACCATCTGTTTAAAAGATCTTTCCACACTTAACTTTTTCTGGTTTCTTCTATCTAATTCTCCTGTAGTATTTCATTCACCACATCGAATTTTCTTTGTTTTCTTTTTTTTYCCTATGTCCTAACTTTCTCCATTTGCTTGTCGTTTGTCTGCGTCTCACCCTAGGATCCTGCCTGGGCAGGCARTGGGGGATGTCTGCTCCTCAGCCACCTGCTCACCCCGAGCTGGAGAGCACAGAGCTGACGGTGCTCAGTTTGATCAGAGACCGGCGTGACAGCAGTGGCAGTGCCACCAGTTCAGCCTACCTGAGCAGCAGCCGGCGGTCTTCGGGCATCTCCCCCTGCTTCTCCAGCCGCCGATCTAGCCAGGCTTCCCAGAGCGAGGGCACGGCATTGGCCGCCAGCCACCGTCGCATTCATAACCTCAGCTCCACCGACTCGTACGACCCCATTTCCACCGATGCCTCCCGTCGGTCCAGTGAAGCGAGCCAGTATGGCGGTGGGGTAGCAGGAGGGGTTGCAGGGATGCTCTCAGGTGGGAGCTGTGGAGGCGTTGGAGTTGGCATTGGGGGAGGCAGTGGGTCACAAGGGATGCTCAATTTAACCCCAGCACAGCACTACCACCTCAAAGCTAAATATGCAGCAGCTACTGGTGGCCCGCCTCCCACACCTCTGCCTAACATGGAGCGCATGAGTTTGAAGATTCGAATGGCCATGATGGAAGAGGGTGGCAACAATCGCTCTCTGCCACCTTTAGTTAGGCCACCTCACTGTGATGAAAGCAATGGTGGGTATAACAATGGGGGTATGGGACATGCAGGTTACAGAAGAAGAGTCTTCTATCCTGGCGAGGGGCCAATGAGTGGGAATCGTCGAGCCAGCGACCCTGTGCGAACACAGGTTTATGAAAATTTCAGTTTGCCTCCAGTTCAACGCTTCAACAGCCTTAATAATCTCCACCCTCTCCCCCCTCTGACTCATCAGTTCACACCTGAATCTCGCAGTTTTAGCCTACAGAACTACACACGCGCTGAGAGCAACGTGCAGAATTCACCAAACACCTCTAGCATTGCAGAAAATGCAGCCTTAGAAGCTCTGGCCATGGAGAATGATGAGGCTAGCCTTCTGCTTGGGGATGAGGATATGTTGCCAGATGACTTAGTGCAGTATCTGCACTCCCAGGTTCAAATGAACACTGCTTATGTTCAGGCTGAGGACCATTTAGCTTCTAGTCAACGGGATACCACCCATTCAGGAGGCATGGAGGCAATCCAGACTTCAGGGTCAGATGGGACATTCCTTGGGTCCCAGAGTCTTCAGCAACAGCAGATATCAGAAAGGAACAGCCCTAGCAGGCTCCCCATCCAGTGGAATGAAGTAAGCTCTGGAAGTGCTGACAGGTCTCCCCAAAAAGAACAAAACCACCATTCACAGTATGGAAGGTGGCCTAATGTAGACCATGAACCCAATTCTGTATCATTTGGCAAGTTCCGTAATATGGTGGTTCACCATCAGGTGTCTGCCGATTTCCTGAACAGCTGCTTCCAGGCTAATCAGCCTTCAAGTGTTTACCCTGGGGTGAAACTAGAAACAACCCCTAACTCCTGCATGGAGATGAGAGGTACTGGTCACAACGCAACAAACACCTTTGGTAGRTCAAACGTAATGCATACAAACAATAGGCCTCACCCCCAAAATCTGAAACAGCACGCAGCCAGTGGAGCTTCAAAACAGAGCCACTTCCAGCAGAGCAACAACAGCAGCACCTCTTGGCAGGTTGGAAACAATCTAACTCTTGGCAGGGCTTTCATGGACAGTCTCCCCAGCCTCTCTCAGGAACCTCCTCCTTATCACGATCGGCTGGTACATATCCCTTACCCACCAAACAATGGTTCCAAGAACTTGGTCAAGACCCAACAACACTTAATTTCTGAGAGCTCCAGTGAAATCCACCCAAGCCCCAACCAACCCCAACAACTACAGAGGAATGGAGACCACTGTTCTCTTGCATATCAGGTATCAGGGCTGAAACTGGAAAACCCAGACCATGGATACGTCGAGCAGGCCTTCACGGACTGCCTCTCTTATGAACCAGCAGATTGCAAGGCCTCTTCATTTCCTGCTTTGGAGGACCAGAGTTTGCTGGACTCCTTGGCTGTCTCTGAGGAACCAGGTGGCGGCAAAGAGAACACAGCTTCCCTTCCCTCCCCAGGAGCAAACCTAGTGACCAGCACGGTAGATGGTCTTGTGACTGGTGTATTAAATGAAGGCGTAAATCTGGACTTTGGCACCATGCTGGAGGACGGTTATGATCAGGGTAGCTTGGTCTCAGGAGTTTTGAGTCCTTCCATCTTCCAGGGTCTTTCCAGGACTTCGTCACGCCTTACCACCCCTCGAACATCAGCTAACTTCCACAGTGTAGCCCCAGGCCTCAGCAACATGGCCATTGGAGACATGAGTTCACTCCTCACTGCCCTCGCTGAGGAAAGCAAGTTCCTGGCTATCTTGCAATAGCCACTCCTCCTCTCTGTTTTCTCCTCCCTTGAAAAAAAGAAAAACAGAAGAGTAAAAACATTGGTGTATGTGAAGATTTAAGACACTAAAAGTGGCAAATATGAGAACTTAAAAGTTGCCAAACAGTTTTATTGTAGGAAGATGTCATCCCACAAAGAACTGGGATGTGTCAAAGAATTTGTAAAAATAAAGATGTTATATTCCTTTTTCTGGAATGAAGGCTATTTTTGGAAGCCCTTCTGTTTGTACAATAATGTAATGGTGAGGAATAGCTCACCTCCTTAAAAATCAGTATTCTGTGTAATGTAACTGTTTTTTGCTGTACATCCTATTTGTAAAAATGCATGTACTCGAGTTGAACACTGTCTACATAAGTACATAGACTAGATTATGTGCCAATTATCAACTGGTGTAGTATTGCAGGTACACAACCGCTAAATCTCTTTTTGACRTTGTGCAGGTGAGACTTGGGGTCATTCCTTTAACAGGACCCCGGTGATGACTTTATACAGTATATTATAGGTTTTATTAGGTGGTATATTTACATTTGATGTCATTATGTTGGTATGTTACTTTGTGGAACTGTAAACRTTTCAGTGCTTCTACCAAGTGGTATTTTTGTCAAGATCCTGTCCAAAACAATGGATGACACATCCAAGTCTTCAGCCGCTATAGATTGTCATCTACTTGATATCTAAATGGCTTGATTTTGTTAGTCTGGTAAGGTACTCCCAAGTGTATGTAATAGTTTTTTTTTGTTCTGTTTTTTTTTTTTTTTTTTTTTTTTTTTTTTTTTTTTTTTTTTGTATTCTGTTTATGGACTGATTATTGATGTTGGATTGCCCAGAACTGAATGGACACCACGTCCTGAATTTGGTGCTTTATGTATTCTTACATGAATTGATATGAGTRCTTGTTTTGGTTTTAATGACCAATACACAATGAGGTCCACAGCATTTCAGTGCTGTAACATGATGTGTTTTATTTTATAGGAAACCTGACGTTTTGTTTTCTCCAACGCTCTTAAAATTCAGAATGTGTACTGCCATCAAGTATTGCAGTGACTTTGTCAGCAGTGTTAGTATTGCCTTGCAGTCATCTGTGACTGCACAAAGAATATTGAAGAGTTTACCTTTCATTCAGAGAAATTAGGTACAAACCTTTGTATTGTTCTTTGGTACTTTTGTTACTTCGTAGCTGTGCATTGATGGAGTTTTGTTATTTCAAAAAAGTAAAGATTGTTTCCTTTGAAAGAAGGAAACTCTTGAGATATGTGCCTTAAACGTACAGTATCTGCCTGTTGGTAAAGAGAAAGATCACTGCCAATCTTCCATTGTGAATAATGAACAAAAGAAGTAATAGGAACTTAAACATGTAAAAGTGTCTTGTGAGGCGTGGAAAAAGAAATAGAACATTTATATGAGAAAAGTCTGAATATTTGAGAAGTAAAGATTTGCGACATGCATTCTACTTTTTTTTTCTGTTCAAAGTTTTCACATTTATTGTGCTTTTATATATATTATGTAAATAAACAACTCCTTCTGTAGGCTTAGCAAAGGGAACGTGGAGTATCCTGAGACCAATAAAGAACTGACTTCAAAGATTCCCAGGCCCTGGGCAGAGGAACGGCAGATCTGGCTCAGAGCGGAGCTTCAAGTGCCCAGCACTGCACCACTGCTTCACTCTTTTATAACTGACAACAAATGTTTGTATGGTTTTAATAAAAATGGAAATTATAATGGTCTCCTTTCTTTTGTGAATGACAGGTTTTGATAATACAGCCAGTGCGTACTGAGTAATCGAGTCAGTTCTGCAATTTACATGTCAAAACACATACTGAACCACTTTAAAATAAAGTTAAAGTGTAGAATCTGTAAGTGAAGAAAACTCAAACGTTACTGCCTACATAGAAGCATAAGGGTTAGTTGTAACCAGATTCTGTTAACTGAATGCATTAAATTAAAACATCAGCTCCATAAAACAAGTTTTGGTGGTTGATGCTCTGATACAATAGACTTGTGCTAACACAACGCCATGAAGAGAAAAACCTCAATCATATATGACATTCTTCATTACAAAGCAATTTTCACGTGTATAATATTTAGGAGAGTTGTCAGTCTAAACAATAACGCACAGCCCAGCTATTTTTAGAGTTGTCATGAAGAGCAGAGCACAGAGAAATTACAAATAACCCAAGAGCTACGTCTGACTGCACAGGCCTCAGTCAGCATCTTAAATGTTAAAGTTCATTATAGATTTGACCAAGTGTGGCTTGTTTGTAAATTTGCCAGAAGAAAGTCTCACGTCACAGCTTTGGATTGCAAACCTGCATTTAAACTAAAACCTCTGAAAAAAATTGCTTTGATCGAGACCGAGGTAGAGATGTTTGACCGTAAGTGACGTCTAAAAAAAAAAAAAACTAAAACTAAACTCAAAGTCCTCATAACAACTGTAAAGCATGGTGGTGGAAGAGTGATCATTAAGGCTGATTTGCAGCCACAGGACTGGGGTGCATTCTAGTAAACTCAGAAAATTATGGGCTTAATTGTGTAGTTTCAATCACATAACAAAAAGCAAAGCAATTATAATTAAATGGTTTAAGACAAAAAAAAAACAAAAAAAATGTTTGAATGTGTTGGAATGACTGTGTGCTGCAAACCTTAAGTCCAACAAAACTCAATTCTGAAGATGCATAAGAACATTGCTTTAGGTGACCTCCAATTAATTTAGCATTTGTTTAATAAATAAATTAGTGTGGTGTAGATATTCTGAGGTTGTATTTTAATTTTAAGACTGAAACATTTGCTTCTTGACTCATTCATTCATTATCTTTACCGGTACATTTTTGTGACACACTTTCATTTGGGATTTTTTTAAAATAAAAAAAAAACAGCTATTGAAAGAACATTTTTCAAGGCTGGATGTTATATATATACAGTGGTGTGAAAAAGTGTTTGCCCCCTTCCTCATTTGCTGTTTTTTTGCATGTTTGTCACACTTAAGTGTTTCGGAACATCAAACCAATTTAAACAATATTCAAGGACAACACAAGTAAACACAAAATGCAATTTGTAAATGAAGGTGTTTATTATTAAAGGAGAAAAAAATCCAAACCATCATGGCCCTGTGTGAAAAAG
>NW_013952451.1:955159-975144 GCF_001266775.1 Austrofundulus limnaeus
TATATATGTATATGTATATATAGGTGCTCCGATAGTTCTGGTGCCCTCTAGTGATCGTTACAAGATATTACATCCACAGGTTGACCTCTGCTCATGAATTTGATAGCTATAAACTTGTTTGGTTACATGTTCACATTAAAGGCAGTCAAGTCTTCATCTCTTCATGTTGAGATTAAAGCCAGCAGGTGTTAGCACGCCRACCCATTCATGCTGACATCTTTACTGGTGGTTATCCCACTACAGCCTACGTGTATTTACAGACCCTTGAGGTTGACAGCCCATCAGCTCCGATCAGAAGCCCCTCTTAGATTCTGTTGGAGTAGAGAGAGCTCTTGCATCACGCTCCCACTTTCAAAAATGGAGGGAAAAAATTGGAAATCTTTTCAAAGCGAGCCTCCCATTATGCTTTATTAGCTCAAGCACAATCTCATGACAAAAATGCAGGAAAGTGCAAGAGCTGAGATTTGTTAAAACTGGTTACAAAATACAGGTTTTACTTTTGATGCTCCAAGGTTGCCGCGATCTTCTTATAAACCATAAAAAATTGCCTGTTTTGAACACATTTTAATCTCAGAGCTGAACTGGGTACACTTCTTGGGCAGCATGTTCAGCTATTTTCAAACATTTTATTTTTAATTGTTAGTCTATAATTTGAGACTGATCACAGGATATAATTCACTGCAATATCCAAACAAACAAATGAAAAGCTTTGTGTGTACAGTAGCAAACATTTTATTACTAAAAAGCCGTTTTATACCGAAGGTGCTCTTTCAGCAGCGTTTCCACAACTATTTATTATAATCACAAGATTGATTTTACCACTTCATGTAAAGAAAAAAGAATTAAACATACACAAAACAGGAACCATGGACTCTATGTACATTATTTAGAGGGGGAGGGTCATAAGTGTGGCTTCTTTAGGCTAGCATTATTTTGTTTGGTGTTTTCACACACCAGGCTCAAACAGGAGGCACTTAAATGTGAGAGCCTTTAGCTAGGACCAAGCCAGAGTGCAGCAGGGAGAGGAAGTAAAACAAACAAACAAAAATAAAAAATACTATCTGCTTTCAAAATTAAAAATCATAAACTAGAAATGCATAAATTTTCCTTCAGGTCAGGCCTCAATGTCAGAGGCTGCAGAAACACGAGGGACACTGGTTGCAGAAACGGAGCATTTACACAGGCCTGCACCACAGAGCACAGAGGGTGCACATTCTAAAGCATGCAGCGCCCCATGATGAGCAACATGGTTAAAAACAAACGATGGATTCTGAGGTCGGCTTTCATGACAGAATTTAACTGTGTGCTGCTTGATATTCTTAATGTAATAGACATACATTATTTACAGGAATCGTTTCTCTTTAATCATCTGTCACTCCAGTGCCAGGTAAATAATAAAAAAATGTTTAACTGCATTGCAGGGTAGGAAGTTTACAAAGAAAAATGCGAAAATGTGTAACTTTGACAATGGCTACAATTTCAATGAACTATTTACAATAAAATAATTATGTATCCATTACCAAAGTCCTGTTGAAGAACAAAACACAGTGGTTTTCTAAAACAATGTATGTAGGTGGGTTGCCTCGCTGCAGAGTTCCTATCAGAGCTGCTTTAGTGGTCGGTTCTGTCCGCCTGATGTGGGAGCGTTTGGTGCGTTCAGAGTCAGATCTTCTCCTGGATGAAGGGGTGCTGCAGAGCCTGGTTTATGCTGATGCGTTTAGCTGGGTCCAGCATCAGTGTGCTCTCCAGCAGGTCCTTCAGCTGCATTACCTTCTTCCTCTGGTCCTCAGGCAGTCGCTGGCCTCCTATTAATTCTGCCAGCAGGTCTTTGGTAGGGTTGATGGTGCTCATCACTGTCACCTTCTCCTGTTTGCACACAGCAGAAAAAAAAGGAGTTATGTCAAAACTGATCAAATTGCTTTATGATTTATTTATAAAATACTATATGCTACAAGTGAGCTGATAAAAAAAATATAGTGTAAGCTTGAAGGTTTTCTTACCCTTTCGGTCACTTTGTCTACTTCAATGTACAGAAAGTTCAAGTTCTGATCAAAGTGCTGGTCTTTGAACAATCCTTTCCGGATCATCTGAAGAAAAAAATCCATAAAGTTGCATCACTTCTTGAGCACAACACAGAACAGCAACACTTCTCCCATTATCCCAAGAAGAAACTGAACTGATCTGATGCAATGTTACCTTGTTGGGCATTTTGCCCTTCAGGTCCATTGCCAGCTTCAGCATGTGATTGTTGGAAGACCCAGGAAGCAGGATTCTGCCCGAGTACAGCTCGTACAAAGTGCAGCCGACAGACCACATGTCAATACCGTAGTCATAAGGCTTCCCTATGACTGAGATAGATGTTTTTAGTAAAGCCTGAATTAAACAAAACTTAATTTATGGTGAAAATACAAACTGCTCCTACTTACTAATTTCAGGAGCTCGGTAGAATCTGCTGACAAGATACGGTGTGATGTCATTGTCAGCGACATGTGAAGCAGAACCAAAGTCACAGAGTTTCAGAATGGTTTTGGACTCGTTGACCTTTTAAAAAGACAAATAATTTAGCACGTTACATGTGACGCTGTCATTTTTAATATTCTAGAAATTTGAGTTGCGTTTCAACGGTACCAGGATGTTGTCTGGCTTGATGTCAGCGTGGAGGATGTTGCAACGTTTGAGCAGCTTCAGAGCCAAGAAGAGCTGCTGGCTGTAAGACCGCACAGCTTTGATGTGGAGTCCAACATCTTTGCCGTATTTCTTCAGCACCTCTCGCAAATTCATACTACAGATGAGACGTGAACAGGCGGGGTAAAATAAACGCTGCAATCATCACATGTCAAAAGATGACCACKCTCCCTTTTAGTACCTAAGAGGCTCAAACACGAGACAAAGATGCTGCTTGTGGTAGAAGTGTCGGAAGAGGCGAAGGCAGTGGAACTTGTCATCGGGATCGGCGTCGTTCAGCTTCCTGAGGAATTCTAACTCTTTTAAACCCGTCTTCTGCCTGTTTATCACAAACACATTAGAAATGAGAAAGATACATTTAAATATGTAGTGTTGATAACCATAAAACAGCTAYTTATTGTTCCAGAGTTTGACTCACATCAGCTCATTGTTTCTGATGATCTTGACTGCCACCTCCTGGCCAGCCCTGGCAGTGTCCCTGGCTCTGATTACATTGCTGAACACTCCCTGACCCGTGTAGCCGTAGACGTCATAGCGTTTGTCTAATGTCTCTCCAATGTTCACCCCTATAGCAGCACAAAAACCACAAATGTATTCATGAAAAAATGTGTATGATTAGTACAGGGGTTCCCAAACTTWTTCATGCCATGACCCCGCCCCAAACAGCATTATCTTSTGGCCGGGGACCCCCCTTGTAAACCCAGAAACTTTTAGAATGTTTTATATTCACTATTCAATAATTATTACATTTGCTTAGCTTAAGAATTTTATTAACCAACATGTTTTAAAGATGTATTATTATATTCCCACTAAGAAAACAACTTTTCAACAAATTTCAACACATTTATTCTAAATATTGTAAAATAATATACTAAAAACAGATTCGATTTTATGATAATGATTTGAAACAGTAGATGCATTTTTTTCTTATTTTTTTCTCTCATCTTCCCTTCAGTTTTCTGGGGTCCCCCAGCACAMTGCGGACCCCACTTTGAAAAACAAAGAATTAGTACACACTGTATGCTGCACGATAGGGATGTCCTGATCCAGATTTTGTGGCTCCTGATACAATCTGAATTTTTTAATGATTAGACTTTCCGATACCGATCCGATATCTTTATTTCTTTCTAAGTGACAAGGTTGGTAGTATTAAAGCGAGCCCTGCTGTTCCCACCACAAGAAATATCCAGTTTGCAGATTTTGCAAGMTGCAGTTTCAGCATCATTGTTTTCTATTGAAAAGTGTTCCCACACTGTGGACATGGTTGCATACTTGTGTGCAKCTACACTTCTTAATGGCAGTTGTAAAGCATGATGATGCTGAAAACTGTCGTGAAAACTGGATCGACCCGATCACATGACTAAATCTGATTCTACCCAATTTTCAAAAACTGGCCATATCTGCCTCAGATACTGAAACTGAGTATCTGATGGGGACATCCCTGCTGCACAATAGTACTGCCACAGAGCTGTTAGAGAGTAAACAGTATCTATAATAATACTGCATGTTTATTTTGAAATATCGGGAAGTATTTGAAAGCACTTACTGTAGTACCCTTCAGCATCAGTCCAGTTGTCCCTGAGGTTTGGGTTCTCCTTGAAGTCCTTTCCAACTCCAGCTGCTCTCATCCTGGCACTCTGCAGAGTCAGCACAAACAAGGTCATGGTGTGTATCCATGGTTTTTTTTATGAAACAAAAAGTCAGTTTATAGGATGTTAAAATGCAAAGGGTGCCACTCAAGACTTAACATTTTGATACTCACATCAAAATGAGCAGCAAACATGTCGTCTGACTCTATAAACATGTCAGGGGCTGAAGGCTTCTTTGGGTTGGCTCCTGAAACAAAACGGCAATAAAACAAACGGACCACAGCACAAGATGAGTTCCTCAGCTCACACACCACATCTTAAAACAGTATATCTGGAACATGTGTTTGATTCACATACTCTGCAGAGATCAAAACATGCTGCAGGAGGCAGACACAACCAGGCTTTGGAATACAAGCCAGCAACTGAATGAACATATGACAGAAGAAAAACACAAAATTATGACCCCTGCATCACAAAACTGCCGTTCTCACACAGAGCATGCCCATCATTTTCTGCACKTTCGTGTACTTTGGTCACTCTTTAAGGTGACACTCTGTGCCAATATTTAGGAAAAAGGTTTACTGTTCAAGCAGTAAGACAATTATGTTTTTATTGACCAGACTGCAGCTTTATCAATTCACCACTGTTTTTTCTCCAGCGAACCATGAAAGCATTAAGGTCCTGGCACGCTATTTTAGACAACTTTTGAAAAGTTGTCCAACACTAAAGATGTCTAAGCTAAAGATGGGAAAAGAGAAAAAAAAATCTAACTTTTTGATTTATGCATTCTGTAATACTAACAATTCGATCGACTATATAATAAATATGTGCAAAATAGTCTAAACAAAATTTTCAGAAGTTGGCACAAGTTGTCTAAAACAGTGCGGCAGTGCCTTAAGGAAAAACTTCATGATTAAGGGRAAAAAATGCTAGCTGCTTTCTTCCTTGTTCCCAGAAGGCTGTGTTCTTCAGCAGCAGATAAAGTGACTTGGGCRTCCTTTCTACCAATAAGAAAAGGCCTCAGTGGAAAAAAAAAAGTCTTCTGGATCTACCCTGGAATAGCTTTAGACAGCTTGAAGTCATGTGACCACTAGCAGTGAACAATGGAGCACATACAATGGTGTGGTTCATTCAGTTGGCCTTGTACGCCAACACAACTAGATCTTTTAACCAGGAAATTACCATCTTTCTCCTGGGCGATGAGGTTGTGCTTGGCTTTGATGCTGGCCTCGAAAGTGTTGACATTCTCGCGTTCGTACTCCTTTACATCTGCAGCTACTCGCTCCAGTATGTCATCAGGTGAGGGCGAGCGGCTACGCGTGCTGCTCTGAGGACTGCTGGGCTCAGACACCAGGTTGGTGTCTTCGTTCAACACTTTGTATTTCTGTGCAACAATAAAAAGCAACGAGGAGAGTTTGAAGGGAGATCGGCTACAAAATGCTTTTCTCTTCATCGGTCAGTTTGTTAGGGAACAGACCTGGACGATAGCCATGCGCTGCTGTCGCCGCTGCTCAATGAGGGCCTCTTCATCAATCTCCTCACCCTCAAAGTCCTCCAACCTGCAAACAACCAGAATCAGAGAAACAAAAATACATATTTAGGCTCTAAATTAATAAGAAATAAATCATGTCCAAATGAAGTTTATTAAGAGACTATTTGAAACTGAATATTATTTACTGGACACCCTTAAATCAAGATGATTTCCAGTTTGCTTTAGAACACATTTCAATGAAAAAAATAAATAAACACAGCAACAATGGTGGACTGAAGACTGCAAAATTAGTAGATTTAGCAGGTGTCCAAATGCATATACAAATACAATTATTTAAAGAAACAAAGAAAATATTCACATATTTTAATGTGCAAACTAACTTYGCGTGACACTATGATGCAGTTTACTTGGCATCTGAAAATACATTTCCTCAAAGGTATTTTGAATCTGAAAAGAGCTTCACTGARTGAGCAGTAAAGTTGAGCAGCAGACAGTTTAAGTTTCACTTTCACTTTGCTCTGTTACTGCCGAGAGCCTGCAGGAGTCATGGGCGGGGTGTGTGGAGTGGGGGGGTGGGGAGGTGTGCTCCGTGATGAGGAAGTTCGGCTTAAAGACACGTTCCAGGGGCGTTTCTGGTCCCCATCTGTCGTTTTGCTCCTCAGCATGGCTTCCTAAAAACGCTGCAGGATTTCTCAAACATGCATGAATGAGTCAAAGCAAGGCTTTGGGCATGTTTTTATGAGAGTATAACATTTTAACATGACATAAAACTCAAAAAAGTAGATTTTACATGGTATTGCCCCTTTAAAAATGTTTTTAACRTACGT
This sequence comes from Austrofundulus limnaeus, assembly GCF_001266775.1. Classification (NCBI taxonomy): domain Eukaryota; kingdom Metazoa; phylum Chordata; class Actinopteri; order Cyprinodontiformes; family Rivulidae; genus Austrofundulus; species Austrofundulus limnaeus. The sequence continues at coordinate 961,753 of NW_013952451.1, forward strand.
TTCTCCCTCGGAGGACTCCTGGTCAACTTTCATTCCCTCTGAAAGGCTTCCTTTAAACTTGTCTTCGTCTCTGCTGCGTCGCCTCCGTCTCTCCCGATCACGAGACATTGAGCGTCGATACTGGCGAAGTCTACCATACCTGTCCCTCTCCCCGGACCTGCGAGTCATGTCAAGATGGATGATTAATCACTTAAAAACAGAAATTAAGACAAGTGTCCAAACCCTGCCTTTAAATATGGGAACTGTTAACAACGGGTGATTTCTACAAAAAGAATAAAAWTACCTGTGTCCGAGTGGAGACCTGCTTCGCCTGCGGGGCGAGGACCGAGAACGTCGACGTAGTGATGGGGATCTCCTCCTTAGAGGAGAGCGACTCACTCTGCGGCGAGAGGCGGACCTGGGACTCCCCTCCCGTGATCTGTCTCTGCCTGGTCCAGGATCCAAACGGGACCGTTTTCTAAAGGATCAAAGGCAAATATTCCCTGTTTATCCAACATTTGTCTTTTTATCTTCATTGTGTCATGAGTAAATGAGACTGGTTTTTTTCTTGTCTTTTGAACTTCTAGTTTTTCAAAAGAAACAAAAATGAGCAGCAACAGCAACAGGTGATGTTTGCTTCGAGATCTCCATCTTGGAATTCAAACTATAAATAACTGCTATTTACAGAATGAACCAACTGTTCAGACAACACTACAGGGACAGAYATGCTGAACAATAAGCAACAGCTCCAAAAGTCCAACTTTTGACCAACCTGAGTGGAGACTCCTGCCTGTCTGCATCGCGCCTCCTGGTGTCTGCTGAACGACTGCGGGCTCTCCTGGGGGAGGGTTTGGTTCTGGATGGAGAGTGGCTCGGTTTGGACGTCCTGTCCGAGGCACTGACAGTTGTGGGGTGGGCGTCCCTGTGACGAGGGGAAGCGCTGCGTCTTCTTATGGGGCTGTGAGGCCCTCGTCTGTGGGGGGAGCGGTTCTCTTTTCCCAACGTGTCCTTAGACGGGGACTTGGCTGGTCGTTTGTCCCGATCGGCATCGGAGCGACTTGGCCGTTCTCGAACAGGTGATCTGGATCGTCGACCTGCTCTGTCTGGTCTGACGTCTCGCGGTGGAGAGGAACGTCTATCAGCACGACTAACTTTCTGCTCAGCTCGTAAGTTGAAAGGAGAATGTGACTTTCTTCTCTCCTTGGACTGATCAGTGCTGTCTGAGCGCTTTCTGTCCTTTGATCTGCTCCTGCCACGGCCTCGGTCTTTAACACCTGTAACCTTACTGCTTTTGGTCCCCCTGTCCTGCTTTGTCTCCTTGGCGGGCTTATCTACGGATTTACTACGACTACGACGCTTGGAGCTGGATTTACTGACCTCTGCCGTCGAGTCCCGTCTAGATTTCCCACCTTTTCCCCCTCTGGGAGATATAGGTTTACCTGAGCTGCCTCTTGGATGCTGTTCTCCATTTCTAAACCTTGCATCTCCATCCTCTTCAGATCCAGAGTTATAGCCCTGGAGGATCAAACCCATGCCAGACTGAACCTTGCCCTCCATCAATTGGCTGTCCAGTTCAGCTTTGATCATGGCCCTCTGTTTCTCCAAATCCTCCAACACAGCCCTGTCGTCCAGACTAGGATTTCCGGACGAGGGAGAAGATTCCACTTTCTGTTGGCTGGAGGAGCCAAAAAGGGCGGCAGCTGACGGGGAGGAGCCCTCTTTGCGTTTGTGTTTCCTGTGTTTGTGTCGATGCTTGCGTTTGCGGTCCTTGTCTTCATCAGACACATGTTTGTGCTTTTTGTGCTTGCTGCGATGCTTGTGTTTTTTCCTCTTGTGTTTGCCACTGCTGCTGTGATGTTTGGACTTTTCATCCACCTTCTCATTAATATTTGCAGCTTCCTCCTGGCATAAAAACACAACACAATTTATTTAAATATTAGATTTACAGCAACTAGTGCTTTAACTTAAATTGCAAATCGTTGCAAGTTTTTATATACAACGCAAATTATGCTTTTTAAATTTTTATTTAGGCAAGTAATCTCATTGAGACATGTAGTCTCATTTACAAGAGAGACTTGTGATACACAACATCATTTATACAAAGATCATAAAACATGTTACCATTTCTTTAAGATGTGCTTAAAATGTCCCAGTGGGATCAAACTGGACAGACGTTGCCTCAAGTGTTACTAAATTTATCAGTTTGATCCAACGACAACAGAAGGGTTAAATAGAGTAACTACTTTAAATAATAATTTTAACCTTAATGTACAAAAACTTTTAGGATCTTATTTACCACATCTGAAGATTTAAGTCTTGCTCTTGTTCAGCCCTACCTCTTCCTCCTCCTCTTCTTCCTCTGACAAGTCCCCGCTGTCCTCATTCTCGCTTCGTTCATGGCTTTCCAGATCTTCCTTTCTGTTTGAGGAAAATGTAAAACGTCAAACAAAAACATGTTGCAAAATGATGTTAAAATTAGCAACTCGTCTCTGAATTTGCTGAAAAAAATGGCAAAAGTAGGAAACATTGTTTGGGACAATGACGTCATCAGCAGTGGTCAAACACTAAGTCTCAAAAAGTAGTACACAAAAATATTTATGTAGACATAAAACAACAAGTTAGCAAAGCACAGTCATGCAGTCTTTCTTGTACTGAAGTGCGGATACAGCTGAAGTTAAATTTATATAAGCAGTAATAAACACAGAAGTAACTTTGAGCAAATCAAGGTTACGTAATGTTCTTGATTTATCTTCAAATTGAAGTGACGCTGAGCAGAAGCTAAATATAATAAATGATGTGGCATTGACCCTCATTTATCGCCAAGTCAGTTTTACATGTTAGCCCTTCCTATAATCCAAACCGCCAAGTCAAATTTCAGCAACTAGCTGCGAATGCTAATGTCTTTAGCACACCATGCTAACTCAAATGATGGAATCGTCRCAAAATACAACTACTAAATGTTCTGAAAGTGGTCAGACATGCAGATAGTGTGAAGACAAATACGACCAAACACAATATGTACACATTTGCTCTGGGTTAAACCAAGCGTTTGGTACCGGAGMTAAAGAACATTAGCAGCTTTAGCCCAAAACGTTACCCGGTCGTTAGCATGTAATTTAGCTCGGCCGAGCGGCAACGTAAACTTGTGGTGCTTTCCAAAAATTTCAACCTTTAAATCTCTCATTTTGACATCTGGACGTCGCTTACACTTTTCAACTACCATCCTTAACGGTCTTTAATAAAATAACTCACACGTGTTCGTTGCCATTATTCATTCTGCTGGACATGATATCCATCTCCACGTCTGCCATTTTCCCCAGCTGAAGAGTCGCTCTTCTTCTTCGCTGAATATTTAGGACGGAAACGAAGCCATATTATTGGTCTGCCCCTGGTGTGCCGGCGGCGCATTGCAGACAGGAAGTGTGCCCTGGTTTTCTTTCTTTCTTTCTTTCTTTCTTTCTTTCTTTTTTTTTTTTGTTGTTGCTGTTTTTATTTTGTTCACCAGGTGGCATGGTTGTTTGATATTTTAATTTAATTTGTTCATCGTCGCTGTCGATATGGAGGTTTTAATCAGTTTAAACATTTTTCTTCTTTCTAAGTGATTATTCAAATTTGCCCAAGCACTCCCCACTGATGCTATGAGCTTGATGCTTGCAAAGTATATTTAACAGATTTCTGAACAAAGACCAAATCATGAGTTTTAAGTTTGTTTATGTTGACCACCCAACATGTGCAGTAGTGGTCTGAGGGGTGGCCAAAACATTTACAAAAGGGCAGAACAAATGGAGAAGAGGCGGCTTGTCTGCTTTACAACAGGGGAAAAAAATGTTTTTGGTTGGTTTAAATTACTKTTCTTCAAGAGGAACCCTCTTTGTCTGCTAGCAAAATACTGTATATCATGAACCACAAAAGAGAATTTAATAAAAATGTAAGAGAGTAATCTTTTGATATACTGTACATCTACAACCGTCTAACTTTTCGAGTCAGCTCAATTCAAGATGTCCAATTTGTAATATTAACACATTCACAGTAAGTAACAAAAATATTTTCTGCACAATATTTTGCAGATAAATTAGAGCATTTTAAAGAGACATGCCATGAAATAGAAGTCTAATGTAACTGKAAAATACTTTATGTAAAAGTAAAGTTTTGATGTCTGATCATGCTTGCTTTTTTCCATTATTAGCTGCCAAAACTACCACAATATGTCCAAAGAACAATGATACAAAATRTGTTCCCTCTCAAACAGCAAATTTGTAACTGTGAAGTAGAAAAATGTTTTTTTAAAGACTTTTGTCTTCTCTGGAAACCCTTAGTCATTATGCTAAAGTGCAGAAAGCTGCAAAGATGATGCTTCTAGTCTGTTTTGTGAAATCACATCACTTTCAAGGATGCACAAGCAATACAAATGTTGCTTTTATCCTCTCTTGACAGTTTTATATGAAGCCGTAAATCATGTTATAGTGAGGCACCTGCGGTTCGCTTGTTCACAGTGGTGAGAAAGCTTGCAGATAGAGGCATTAACGCTGACAGGCTTGCAGATGGGGTGAAATTCTGGCAGCTGACAGATCTGCAGATGCTGCCATTATCGGTGTGTGTTTGGATGACTTCTTGCTTCACGTAAAAGAGTGTGGAAACAAAAGAAAAGCAACCTTTGAAATTCTACTTTAGGTTCTATTTGCAAGCGTGAGATTGTATGTGACATTTTTTTTGCTGGAGCATTTCTGATTGAAAGATAAAACATGAGTGCAGGCAGCCTGAGCTGTAGCTCACWCACCGGAYCTTTCATGTRTCTCAGATTTATGCGGTAAAGTGGMAAGCTGGTGGCCTCACAACCGATTAAAGTCCTAGTCACAGATGAATTAGATATTTCAACAGTGGAGACCTCTGCTGCCCAGGAAATCATAAATGTTTGCACTGTGAGACAAATGTTGTGTACCAAAATAAGCCATGCAGCCTGAAGACCWATTTCTCTTCTATATATTTTATCACTCCACGTGTAAGCAGTTTGTCCATACAAACCCAGTCTGCTCTTTTCAAAACCTACTGTAGTTTCCTATAAGTTTTGGGATATTTTTGTTTCTTCTTAGAAATAAACAGATGAATAGAGTAAAAAATACATTTACTTTGTTACATTACTTAAGTTATTTTTTTGAGGATCTGTAATTTTACCAGGTATTTTTTTCAATTGTAACTTTTTCTTTTATTTCATTCCTTTCAAAACATTAAAATGTACTTTTACTTCATCAAATGCTACAAATTTAAACATGACCAAAACTCATCATGAAAGGAGTTGATTACAAAAATGAAGAGTTAAATTTACATAACCAAGTTATGTCAACTGGTTCCACTGAACCAAGTTGAATAAACTGAGAAATGTAYACATTTTTTTAAAGAAAGTGTTTAAGCTCAACACCTAATTTCTTAGAATGTGTGTAAAAGTACTTTTACTTTCCTGAKTACTGTGAGCAGTTTTAAGGCTTTTAAGTACTTTTCTTATCAGTGAAATAATTTTTACAAAAGTTGTTTACTGTTAAGATATTTTGTAATTTTAGTTAGTTATTTTTTCTAGTACTTTCTATACCTCAGGAAGTAAAACAGCCCAAACACACAGCACCCAGGGCAACATTTAGCTGTGTGGCTTTCTCTGAACCTTCCTTTTAGCTAATTGCTAAAATCATCATGCCGACATACTTTAGCAGGGCTCACATGCTGATGTTTAGCAGATACACTGTATTTTTCCACATCTCCTGTCTGTTTCCACACATAAACACCACAAAACTTCTAGTCATTCAGGTCTGGATTATATCTGCAGTTATTCAGTGTCATGACCCAAAAAGCTATTGTCAGCTGTTTGTTCTTAAAGTGATGCTTTAAGTTTGGCATTTTGCTGACAATGTTTTGATCTTTGTGAAACCAGACATGACATTGTTTCATGTGACGTGTCATCATATCAACAGCAGAGGGAGGAAGTGCAGAGTTGCTTATGAAACCTGGTAAACATTGTGACCCTTGTTAGCATATTTCCGTAAACCTTTTCAAAAGAACCACACTGATTTAAAAGTGTAAATCCACTTATTAAAACCTACTGAGTCACACAAAAAATGCACTGACTTCATAATAAGCTTGCATGAACGTTTCCAAGCTGCTGTCTGACTCAGCTTCAGCAGTGATGAGAAACTGATTTTGTGTAAGAGTCTCTGTGGTGAATATAAGAACTTTACAGCATTTAAAACATAGTTAATGTCTTCTGAAGTAGTTTTCTGAGGACAAATCATTTCGTACCTGTCATAAATATATTTTTGAATGACCTGGAAGAAATAAAATACTTTTGTCTGAGCAGAGGCAAGATCAGCCACCTGTAGTTTGGCCTTACACAGCTATGCAGAGACACCTCCCTGCCCCATAATGCACCAAGGTGAACATGAGGTACAACAGCTAGCTACTGCTGCTACTATTTGGGCTTGTAAATAACCACATACTGCAAGTCAGTATAAATAACTGTGTGYCATAATGGCAGTTGGGCTATTTTTAAAGGACTCAAAGAGTTGACCACAGACACAGTACATAAGGGGAATATTTTTAAAGTACTTTGTTGTTACAGGTCACAAAAAAGGGCTATGCCTTCAGACTGCTAAAGGTCTGGAAGGACAGGAGGATAGTTACTGTAGCATCCAGAGATTTCCTAAAGAATATGCTGTATTTCTTTGTTTATTTGTTGTTAACCTGTTTGTCTTTTCTGTTCAGGAAGTAGGAATTATGGTCGAGATGCCGGAGGAAGAGGGAAAAGAAGAATGAACAGGGTGGCTGGAAAGATGAAGTGGAGAGTGAGCAGGTGAGTTTCCATGTTTGTGTTTCTACCGAGATGCTCTACAAATTAAATTTAAGACTGGTCTTAGTTCACAAAAGGGCTTTCGGCTCAACGAGGGAACAGTTTCAAAACATTGGAACATACGTATAGTGGGAATCAAAGTGCAAAAAAAGTACATACAGGAATACTTAGAGGACACAATCACTGTATTGATTTTGATGGTCTGATGACAGCATTGCTGGCTGGACCACTTCAGAATTACTCCACCTGCTCACAAATTGCAAAACAAAAGAGAAGAAAAGAAAGAGGGGAACTCTTTGTCTTCAAACTAAAGTTGTTCAAAGCGCTATTTACAATATATATTAAATAGMATTTCCACAAAACMTCACTTCAAAAAGTCTGAACTCTATAACTTTAAATTAAAGTCAGAGGATACTAATACAAATCTYGACATTTCGAGGCAACCTGTGAACCTATGGTGGCGCCACAGTGGCTTTAGGTGTTGAAATGTTTTTGTTCAGGACAAAAGTCATTTTGTTTGCCCTAAAAGTCACTGCTCAAAGTTTGGAATGATGTCACTCTTGAGTTAAACATGTTACAGTAAAACAGAACGATTTATGGATTTGCTCRCTATTGTACTTAGTGGTGAGGCTGGCTGCTATTAGCAAAAGAAGCTGATAACAACACATCATTTGCACATACAAACACAGTTACAACATGTTTACTGATATACWGTAGATAGACCAGTAGTTATAAGCACCTTTTCATGTGAACAGTAGTCATGTTGGATTAAGGCTCAGGCTTGAGATTCATTTTGACGTTTGGTGTTAGAAACCATCTTTGGAGAGAGTATTTTTTGTGAAATAACAGTCATAAAACTAAAACCCTGTTTCCAAATGAAACCTGCGAGCACAGGAGAAGCTATCCACAAAGATTTCTTGATGTGACAAACCTCCAGATYGGTTTTATTACTTTTGCTGGGACTTTTATTTTCTTAACGAGGGAATAAAGAAACAGACATTAGGTCTGCCTCAGCTCATCGYGCTCCCACTCTCCCAGGTTTCACTGCAGACACAATAAGGATCGGGTCATAAAACATGGAGTCCAACAGATGCTTGCTGAAGACAACCACAGTCCATTATAGAGCCCGTTACAGACACTCAGGCAGTTTGCTAACCCCTCATCACCCCGGCCCCTGCGCTCCTCGCTGGGTTTTGTCTGTTCGTGTGGACAACTTGAGAGTTACGGCTTGGAAAGGTTTCCTCAAAGCAAAGCTGCACCAGCGCTTCTTTGTAGAAAAACGAACGCCTGCCATCACAAACGCAGATGTTCTTTGTTTTTCCGACCATCTTTGTTTTTATTGTTTTCCCCTTCCCTTTCTTTCCAGCTTCACTTTGGAGCATCTGATGTTTGGGTTCCAAAAAGAATAGTGCTGACACAATTTATTAGGGTAAAGTACAACCTAAACATATGGGCTTGTCGTAGGATTAAATTTATGTTGGCTTTAGTGAAAGGGATGGRAAAGCAGTTCTTCTCCCCAGTTGCTAATTCCCTTGTTGTCAGTGATGAAGTTTTTGAAAGTGTGCTTTAAGCCCGTCACAGGCTATTATTAAACGGTGTAAAACAACTATAGGAAAAATCTGAAACTGTTTATGTTATGGTGAAGTTATGCTGGACAAAAGGCACTTTGCAGAGATGCATCATCAGTTATTGTTCCTCATTTACATCGAGGTGATGCAAATGAGGAAAACAAAACAATTAAAAATTGTTTAAATACTTCAATCAGACTTGATACATTCCAAAAAATAGAAACAAATTTCACAAACTGCAACTGATCTGACTTTATTGGACTCACAGTAAACTTATACGGCAGATCATTTTACCATATAAAATATCTTTCATACTATTACATATATATAATGCACATGTCTGTCCTTGTTTTTTCCTTCCTTTACTCTGACTTGATGAAATATTATTTTTTGAAATATTTAGCTTTTTCTGCCATGGTTTTCTCATTCATAATGAATGGAGCTGTTTTCAACAACCCATCAAAAATATTCATAACTCTTTACTGTACTTTTCTTTTTGTTCTGGTTGTGATTTTTTTAACACCTTGTCTTTTATTTTGCTGATTTTATTTTATTTTTCTGCTTTTTAGCTATCACTTGGACCTTTTCTGCTATTCCTCTGATAATTTTAACTTTTTTTGCTTCTAATCTGTCCCATAACCTTCAAGCTATTTTAAGCTTTTTATGCTTAATTCAGTTTTCTCGGTTTTCAGCTAGTCTTCGCTAATTTAAGATATTTTTCAGCTAAATTAATATTTTTGTGATAATTTAATTYATCTTCTTCCTGCTTAATTCAGCAAAAATTTGGCTTCTTTTATTTGTCTGCCAATTTCAGCTATTTCAGCTACTTTTTGGCTGTTGGGCCAGTAGTTTTGTTTTTAGCTATTCAGCAAAAATCTTTCAGCATTGGGCATTCACACTGCATTTTTTCAGGAAATGCTAATTCTGTGGTTTCAGTTTAGATTACAACAAAAACAAGAAGAAACACTTTTCTCTGTTCTCCAAACTGTTTAAGCTATCAAGTGTTGGAGCTTGTTGTCAATGTCTTTTGTAGGCGGCCACAGGGATGAAAATCAATCCACTCTGAATAAGTTTAAATTGTCCAAATTGACAAAAACAAACAAACTCATAGCTAAACACTCAACTAAATTGGACACAGCTTGTAATCCTCCTGTGTTGCTGAATGAAAATACAAAACTCTTGTTTGAAAGCAGTGCCTAACTATTGCTAAACTATTATTTAATTAAAACAATAGTAAATGTTCTGAATCTCAAGATTTTAACCTCCCCACTTCCACCAAACCACCCCTCTGCAAGGCAACACTCTGGCCTCCAAGCTTCTTTTCCCACTGGTTTGGCAAATACTCAGTTCTAGCTGAACAAAAGCCAAACAAGTTGATGAAAATGATCTCAGAGGATGCATGGGCCCAAGTGTTTCCATATAAAGTTCCCTTTCCAATGAATATTATTGGACTGAGGTACTGAAGCTGAATGTGCTGACTGTTAAAGTGGTCAAACCAGTCCTGAAGTCCTGCCTGACAAAGACAAGGTTATATTGATAATATGAGGCAGTCTGAAGGCAATATGACTGTACTAATCCTGTGTTTCAAATAAAAAGTGTGTAACATTTCTAAATTRATTTTGAAACAATTCTAAAAAGGTCACCAATTATCACAGTATTTTGTGAAAAATGYAAAATGCTCACATGCTAAAACAGACCATTTGTAAATCACCTCTTGTTTGCTCGACTCTATCATTTTACTTTGCCTTTAAAATGATCATTGCTGTCTACAAAGCTTAAATTGTGYCATAAATGCAGGACCAGACTTCAAAACCTGGACCAAAAAAAAAGGGGGAAAAACTTTAAAACTTTTTACAAAAGCAARTCAACTATGTTTGTTCTTTTGGATGCTTTTATAAATGACTTTATATAAAACTGAGTCTCACATCACATCAACTGCACAACATTATTAGCACCCAGTTCCAGTCTGTACTTTATCATTAGAGGACATCACCAGGGTTTTCGTTGCACTGTATAATTTCAGCCTCTGCAATGATATCAGTGCTCAGCCCAGCAGACGTACTGCAATCCAGTTCTTATAAGAAACCAGGGAGGAAAGCAAACTATCATTTTGATCACCTCATTCAATGTTCCACTATTATAGTTTCTAGGTTTTGATGTCTGTTATATGTTCAGTGCTTGTTTACACAAAAATTGTGTGAACACTTTAACTCACTAAGAAGGAAGAGTTTAACTCTGATTAACATATTTCATCAACACAAAGAACATTAAGGCTCCTGTTAAAAAAAATAAAATGATATAATAGAAGCATGCAAACAGCATTTTCACAGCCACAAACAAATGACGTGCTTTTCGTGCTAGAAGTGTCTTAGACCAGTGGTTCCCAAAGTTGGGGTTGGGATCCACAATGGGTTCCTGAAACATCAAGGTGGTCCTGAAAAGATTTTCTGAATTAATTACATTTAAAAATTAATACCAACAACATTTTTTTGCTTTAGTTGTAACAAAAGAGTGTGGTTAGTGTACTTAAAAATGGATGAAATTAGCATATTGAATACTGCCCTTGTTTATTTGACTTGATTCCAATGTTTATCAACCAAAAATAACTGGGGGCACAGGTCTCTGCTACTGTTGCTTTGGCTGCAAAATCTTAAAACTTTGGGAGCCGATGTCTTAGACTAGTCATGAAGTGCTACAGCTGGCCGCCGCCGCCGCCGCCGCCTCTGTTTACATGTTTAATTACTGCAGTTTCAATGTCTCTGTAATAAAACACAGTAGAATAACTGTTATGGACTAATTATTTATTTCTGTTTCACCTTGACACTGTCCAGTACTCATATTTCTTATGATAACTTCTTTCRGCTGTTAATCTGTTTGCCCCAGACGTTAAGACGCCAGCAACGCACGACTTCTCTTGTTTTTGATAAGGTAACTCTTTGGGCTGAGAGCCCTGTTATTGGTTAGGCAGTTACATTTGTCAGATTGTGATTGGTTGTAAAGTGTCACATGGTGTTAACATAGTGTTATATTATTGGCTGCTTCCGCTGACGAGTCAGCCACAACCCGACAGACTTCCTGATTGACTTCTGTTTGTTGTTGCTCAAGATTAAATCATTTGACGACCGCACACGCAGACTTTCTGTGCATTTATTCCAATGTGTTTCTGCATTCTTGGTAAACTTGCCAYGACAATAACAATAAAGCATTTCTTAATGGATTTGTTTTAAAACAGCAGCAATCAAGTTCCTGAGTGATGAACATGCAGACCTGTTGGTACTTTCTGAATGTTTTACAGCTTTACCAGGATGAGTCATTAGAAGTCAGCGGTTATCCAACAGGTGAAAGCTTGAAATGGGACATGGTTCCATGATAATATATTACATTCACTTTGTTCATTCGTTACCTCCTCTATCAAACTGAACCAGTCTGGAATCTGGAGGGGGTCTGGGTGTGAAGCGTCTGGTGTGGATTTAAAGAGACAGCCTCAMAATGAGCACAGCTCAGAAAAGGGGTGAAGGAGGGGCTTGTGGAGTTACAATAAGGAGGAATTCAGACCAAAGCATTGCCGTTCCAGTTTATATGATATAAATGTGAACAAGAAGGATTTAAAAGCAAATCATGTCTCCTTTAAATGCATCAGAGGAATAACGTTTCATTTTACAGTGAAATTCTCTCTGTGGTTGAGGATGTGGAAGTTCCAGCTGAAGCAGGAACTGACTGAGAGCTTCCCTGTTTATAACATGGCTGCCTCTTTCTGTAAATGTAGTATGACAGATTATATAGTCATTATTTCTGAGAAGCTTTTAAACATTTGGACATAAATGACGGAGACCTTTTCGACATCTTCGCCGTGACAAACACCGTTTATGTGGGAATAAATCAGAGAAATGAAATTATAAGCATTTATTTGTTTTTCTCTTTTTTTTTGCAACATGAGATTAGACATTTGTTGGGCCTCGTCTTGAGGGTACCAATTTTCTTTTTCCATACACTTTGTGTGCAGGTGCACATCACATGTGTGTGTGGATGTGTTTTATGCTTGCATTTACTTGTAATCAACATGCTGTTTCCTGTGTTGTAGTGCCTTTACCAGAACTGATTGGAGATAGTTCTTTTTTCTTTCTCCCCATTTATTAATTACAGCTGAATCGTCATTTCTTAACCATAGCTTCCGGTAAAGGTCTTTTAATAGTCTCTCCCACTTCATAAAAAACATTAATATGTTTTTCACAAGAGCAAGAACACTTGTCTTTGTGTTACTTTGCCTAAAGGGAAAACAGTTTAATGTTTTTCTTTGACTAAAAGTGTRAAAGTGTTTGAGTAAAAGTATTCTATAATGATGCTACTGTGTTAGTCAGATAATATGAGACACATTACAATATGTATTTACCTGTTTGTTATTTCAGCACATTCTTTTCTGAAATTGTGATAAAAAAAATACTAGTTAAAGATGTCCCAGTTGTGAAATCTTAAACTCCAAATTCATCAAATGGATTTTAGAGTTCAGACCACTGACATTAAAAAGATCGATAAAGTGTCTTCCTCTCCTCTAGCTGTTCAAAATGACAGTTTTTGTTGAGAAAGTTTTATTTCAACCAAACACCAATTACTGATTTCTGGAGCGACTGGAGGTTGAGTTGAAACTTGCACCAGTATTTATTAGGGTTGCAACAGTACATGTATSTTTATCAAACTGTTCAAAACAGTACTCTTCAATACGCACTTGTATCAAACAATAYAGATTTTTAAAATTTATTTTATCAGCTTGTCTTCTGAAGATGCGCTGTGTTGAAGGCTCAGTGGATCTGCGTTCGACTACTCCACCCAGGCTACACTGCTGAGCGATCCACTGAGAAACTTGCTGTTTCAGCAACATTTCATTTAAAAACTGTACTTTTCAAGTTAAGCAAATGTTCATAATTATTTTCAATAAATTACAAGTTAAGAAAGGCATGGACATTTGTCTTTTTTGTATCAAAAAATACAAACTATATATATATGTATATGTATATG
>NW_013952451.1:975994-977660 GCF_001266775.1 Austrofundulus limnaeus
AAATAAATATGTGTAACTCATTTCCCTGCCAGCTTTGTTGAAACACAAGTTTCCCATTTTAATTCAACTGAAGTAGATTTGCAAGTTTAAACAGCCACCTGGAATTCAGCCAATTATCTAATCCAGATCAACCAAAAATAGCACAAAAATGAGTTCTAATCTAGATTACATTAGTAGAACAGTTTTTTTCACTTAACATAAACAGTAATTACAGCTCTTTAAAATATATTTGAACGTTGAAGCAACGTATAGAGTTTTACAGTGCATTTTATTCTAACTTTATTCTAATGATAATATACTAAAGTACTGTCTCTGGATCCTTGCTTCACATAAATAATTTAGACTCAAATGACCACAGATGGGTGTAAAATGTTCCAAAATATAAACGAAAAGAATGAAATGCTTAATCAGCACAAAGAAACCCACAGAACATAACTCTTGTCAGTTTAAATCCACCCAAAAGTTGTTTYAGGACTGAATCAAGTTTCAGCAGCTTCGGCTCAGAGATTTTCCAACATTTATCTTCAAACATATCATTTAAAGCTGCAAGGCGTTTCTAAATAGGGTCATTAATACGTAGTTAATAAAACCAAGGCTTAGAAAAAAATAAAGAATAAAAAGTGCAGTTGTCTTAAATAGACTTTGTTTTGCAGACTTTTGCATTCCATGCATAATTATATGCTGCTGTCAAGGAGGGAGGAAGGAAGGAAGCAGAGGGGAGGAAAGTGTACTGAAAAGGAAAAGAAACTTTTTAAAAAAAATTCCAGACTTTTTGAATTTAGGAACAACAAAGAAGATATTTCCTCTCCAACATTTTTTATATTAAATACTTATTAGAACTTCTTCATGATGACAGTGGATACTATAGATGTAGGCAAATCAGTTTGGTGGGAGTGTTGTCTCTAGTCTTTTTTTCTTCCCTCCAAGTCATGCCACGTTAGATCAAGCCTGTGATGGGCTGAGCAAACATCCTCCTCCTCCTCCTGTTTTTATACTCAGCTGCAGCTGTCTGACGCTCACAGACGGCTGACACTAAACTCGGGTTGCCTTTCCTTTTTTCTTTCTTTCTTTTTTTTTTCTTCTTTCTCTGGAATGCGATTTTGTGTTGGAGGAAAAGTTTAGCTCCAGCATGCCTCTGGGACTGACGCGCTGAGCTGAGGAATGGCATCAGCCGTGTTTGAAGGGACGTCTCTGGTCAACATGTTTGTCCGGGACTGCTGGGTCAACGGGACCCGGAGGCTCATCATCAGCCAGCGCGGAGAGGAAGAGGAGTTCTTCGAGATCCGAACCGAGTGGTCCGACAGGAACATCTTATACTTGCACCGGAGTTATTCCGATCTGGGCCGGCTGTTTAAGAAACTGCTGGAGTCCTTCCCTGAGGACAGGAGAGACCTCTCCAAGTCTCCTCTGATCGAAGGTTAGACTCTGTGACACTCAGACAGGAAACGATGACAACTCAGCTATTATTAACCAGAAGTTGTGATGAAGTTGGTCACATGGAGACATCAGGAGCTGCTTCCTTTCACTTTATGTGCAAAAATATCCAAAAATAATGTGAATATCCAACAAAATGGGTTCATTTTGCAAATGGAAAAGGACAAATTGTGGCTTTATGTCTGAGAAGCAGGGGCACATCCAGAAACTTTTCTAAAGGGCTGCCAGGGAC
>NW_013952451.1:978429-983193 GCF_001266775.1 Austrofundulus limnaeus
TATATATACTTCTCATCCAATCCCTATCAAATTCACTCTATCCAGGAGAGACAATTTTATCTGGATAGGGTTTTATTTGATTTTTTAACAATAACAAGCTGTAACGAAACAAGCAAAAATGAAAAAGCAGTAACAACTTTCTACTTCTTTTCTAAAAATAAAAACAATAGAAAGTACAGACAACTGTATGAAAATGTAATTAGAAGTAAAACGTCTGCTGGAAAAATTACTCAAGTAAAGTGGCAGCATGATGGTTCAGTGGTTAGCACTGACGCCTCACAGCAAGTGAGTCAGAAAGTCCTTGGTTCGATCCCCGGTTCCAACCTGGGGTCGTTCGTTCTGTGTGGAGTCTGCATGTTCTCCTCGTGCAGTCATGTTGTTTACACTCTAAAACCACAAAGAGGCTCTGGTTGAAATGTAGTCTATAGATCTGAAAATAAACATTTAACCGAAAATTTAATCAGTTTTCTGCAAAACATTTGGGCTACCAATCTGAACAATTCCTTACAGTACCTTTCTTTATTTAAGGGGTGACAGTGGCCCAGGAGGTAAGGAGTTTGTTCTAGTGGGTTGTTGGTTCAAACCTCCATACATCTCAGTCAAGTCCTTGGACAAGACACTTCACCCACTGGTGGCAGTCAGAGGGCCCAGTGGTGGTGATGCAGAGGTGGGGTTGTGCACTATAGACCCCTGTGATACGGCCCAAAGGGCTTTTTCACCCTTTACATTACTTTTACTTTTATACTTTATGTAGTTTTAAAACCAGCACTTCACACTTCTTTTCTAGAGTTGATACTTCAGCTTCTTCAGAAGTATTTTTAAACCCATGTCTATACTTCAACTTAAGTTATGAATGTGAAACTGTTTGACACCTATGCTCATTTAGCTGCCTCTGTGATGGTTGTTGACCCTTTTCTGCCTAAACTTGTGTGTCCCATTGAAGAGAAAAACAGATCAAGCATTTTTTTGTAATGAATAAAAACGATGCTGACGGTTCTACAGCAATACCAAGCACTTTTTAGCTAGTTTAAAACTTCAAGTCTGGTTTCTTTCTTTCACTGTTTGTGAAGTGGTTCCTAAAGTTGAGGTTGGTGCCCCATTGTGGAAACAAAAAGTGAAGAGTCTTCAGACAACCATCACAGCACAGTAGCTGTTTGATTTGTTTGTGCTGTCAACAAATCCTTGTTCTGTTAACTCATAATTAGCAATGTTTGAACACTTCCAGAAGCTGTAGATCCGTGGGTTTCTGCTGCTGTTTTGTTGGCGAGAAGCTGAAAAGTTTGGGAACCACACCAGTGTATATAACGGTGGAAACATTTGCTTAGACCTGGACTGCATAATCCTTCAATATTCATGTTCTTGCCTTGGACAGCCCAAACAACAGCTGCTTTCTACAGCTGTGAAAAAAATAAATTTTTTTCACCGTATAAGGCCATATTATCCACGATGAGGGCTAATATTTTAACATTGTGTAAGAAAATCTAAACATAAGAGGACAAGATAGTTAACATTCGATCATGCTTACCCTGAATAGTTTCACATGAGTTTGTTTAAACAGGGTAATAATTAACAAAAGCCACTTTAGTGAACTCGTCACATATGTGGATCCAATGGTGCAAACGATTGGTTTCTAACTCCTGTCAATGTTTGTATGTAATATTCTCAGTTAGGAAACACTCAGCACATACAGGTACTTCCATTTGCACTATTATTTAATTTGTACAGCTGGTATTTCTACACTGTCAGGTTTTCTCTTCTGTGCTTCTTTTCACTTACGTGTATAAACATGTTTATACAGCATATTTTTTATAGATCATTACTTAAGATTCACCCATCATAATTTTCTAGTCCAATTTTGATGTGCAATTTTTGTTATCATCTTATCTGCCAATTTTGATGTTTACCATTTCTAACTTCGCTTTAAGAGCTACAGATAACAAAATTCCACTTTTTTTTCTCTCATAATTTCCATTGGAATTGAACATTTGATTGTGTTAATAGTCATATGTTTTAACTAATTTGTATTTCGGTACTTCTTTGTGCTTCATCTGGCCTAATCTCTGAACATCAAACTAGCAGTACAAATAGCTAACATTAACATAATGAACAGAGAAAGATCATTGAGAATTATTTTTTTTTGCCAAACTAATAGGTTTCAGTTACTGACAACTCTGTCGATGACAAAAAGCTTCACTTTTAAAGGTAGAGGGAGCAGCAGTGTTTTAGGCAGAGTTTCTGTAGCCGGCCTTAAACCCCTCAGGATTTGCATGCTATGCCATGGTACCATGGGACTGCTACAAATTTGGCAAAGCTTCCTATTTCTTCTGTGTGTTTTATCCCCTGGAGATTCCTTGGCACTTCCCTTTTGTCTCTACCCACTGAGCCTATACAACAGTTTYGGAAACATTTCTTTTGCGGCAACTGGAAAGCTTTGTTTCCTTCCCAGGCACTGAAATAGCTGAAAGAGTTGTCGACAGCTCGCTGCATTGCCTCTGCCGGTGCAGTTTGTTGTGTATTTTGGGAAGAAACATTTMCGACGCCACGGCTGACTTCTTGCTTCTTTATTGTGCCGGTCTTTTCTAGATCATAGTTGAACAGTAAATGAAGCTGTGAAACTCAGGGAGACTTCAGGTACTTTAATCCTGTGGGCTGCTTTAACGTTTTATTGGTGGGCTGTGAACCTGAAGGATAATATGAGTTGTTTGATGGAATTTTGTTACTTCCTGTTTCTATTTGATATTTCATCTGCACCCCTTTAGCCTCACAAATGGACATTCTTAAGGAAAAAAAAAAGACACTATTCTGGCCTTTCTCAGCCTACTCTGCTCAAGTTTCTGGCTCCAGCCATGTTTTTCTGTCTCTGTGCAGCACCCAGGCAACAAAGAAGGCGTGTAGAACTTCTCAGACTGATGTCACGATGAGAAAGAGAATCAGAGGGTGAGTGGGAGAGGAGTGGACTTGCCATATTTAGTCCTGCATGTCTGCAAAGGCCTCACACTCAGCTTAGATGTGAACGCAAGCAGAGCGTGATTGTTCACAGTTCACCTGAACTACAGTAGACATTACCAAAGAATGTTGACACGCTTTGTCCAAAACCTCTCCTTTAAGTGGTGTACTTATATGGGAGGCACTGACTTCCTGTATTTTTTGAATAAACCTCCCCCACCCAAACCCCCCCCACCACCAAACAAACAAGCTTATATAAAATAAAACTACAGAATTAGCACTTTTTGAGAAAATACAGTGTGAAGAGTTAGTGCTGAAAAAAGGTTGCTGAAATTTGCCAAAGAATCTGAAAATGACTCGTTAAAACTAACGATATAAAACACACACACACACACACACACACACACACACACACACACACACACACACACACACACACACACACACACACACACACACACACACACACACACACACACACACACACACACACACAAAATAAATATAAATAAATAAATTAAAAAAAGACATTTTGAATCAGGTCAAGTTTTAACACTTATGCAACAAAAAGTCCAAAGAACACAGTAGAAGTGCTTTATTTTACAGCCTTTTGTTGCATTTTGTTAACAGTATTTTCTGTATGCTGATTGAAAGATTCAAAACGAACGTTTTGACCGAACTGGTGGTTGAATGACTAAGTGTTTTTCTGTTGACTTGAGCTTATCAGATCCTTACAGATGATGTCTGTGGCATTTACAGTGTGACTCTTACAACATCATGCAGCTATTTTGATGTGTAAATGTGTTATGATACAGCATGGACTCAAACTACAAACTACAGTATATACAATTGAAGAAATTTTGTAACTGATGAATTGAATATTAGATTCAGTTTTGTATTTTATACTTTCTGATCATTTCAGTCTGTAAGGTTGAAGCTGACAAAGAGTTGGTGTGTTATCATGTGTTCTTTCTCTTAGCCTAAACAAAACTGAGTGACGTTCTGACGTCTGACGTAAAAGGTAACAGCTCTGAGGTGTAACCAGGAAGAGATGAACATTATAAGCTCAATTCATTATTATAGTAGTGAGAAGTTGTCAGTGTTTTGCAGAGTGTCTGCTCAGAGCAGAGCTCCCGTGTTTGTTTTGGTTTGGCCCAAGGTTGTAGCTAAGGCCTGTGCTGCTGAGAGCTGAATGAAGCTGATTGGAGTCAGAGGACTGAAATAAAGTTTTTAACAAGAAATCCAGCTGAATCCTGTTTATTTGGACATACAATATTAAAACACGTATTTTCTTACACAATACTATAGAGTAAACACTGATGTTGTCACACTTCACTCAAATGACCCTATAGGACAGGGATAATAAACTCAATGTCACAGAGGGCCACATGAGTTATGGTACTTGTTATAAAAATTAATGTTTCGTGTTTAGCTTCAACTAAACATGAAACCTCATGTTCCTTGTCTCATTGCTATGGCTGAGCACCACTAACAAATAATAACTGAGCTCTACTTGGTATTTCCTGCATAAAACCAGAGTTTTAACACACCGTCTTATAAACACTGAAGTGTTCTAAATGTGAAATTAATAATACAGAAAGGCTATTAAAAGTAAGAAAGTTTTACTCACTGTTGAGTTGTGATAATTAGCCGGTGTCTTGAGTTTTGAACTCTCTGAAAGGGAATTCTCGTGTATTTTTGACGTGCAATATGGGAGATGTAGTTTATAGTCAATGCTGGAATTAAAGCAGCTTATTTTGAGACATTAATCAACACATTCTCACTCCCGAGTCGTCACATATTGACGTTTTTCAAAGG
>NW_013952451.1:983302-986244 GCF_001266775.1 Austrofundulus limnaeus
AAAGCATCTTTAACCAAAGAAGCTCAACAACTTAGAGTGTTACATAATGAGTTATACCACAGGAAAATGAAGCCGGTCCATGCAGGAAATACGAAACTTAAACAGGAAATGGGAGGAAATACTTCGTTAGAAAAACATATTTTTATGGCATCTCACCTTCTGACTTTTTTACTCTTTTTGGGAGAATAATGTTATTGTTTACATTCATTAAACATCTCAGATGAAAAAGGTACAACATTTCATAAAAACGGACACAGGTCTGTTTCGTTGTGCTTCTTGTGTTTTTCACTACATTTACAGTAGTTGGTTGTTTTGCTGCAAATGTTTAAGCGTCATGGAGAGAGGATTTGTAGGAATCTGCTGGAATCCTACAAATGTTTTGAAGTTGGGTCAATTAAAAAATCTATACAATAAATAACTTACTTTGAACAACCTCAGTTTTGAGAAAAAGCTTATTATGACTGTAACAGTGAGCTATTCCTGGTGCAACTGGAACTAAAATGAACATCTGCTGGTAAGAAACAAAAAAACAAAACCTCCCTAATCTCAAATTTACATAGTGATACACACTAACAACAGTTTCATATGACATAGTTGTTTCACACATGTAACTGCTGCTGCTGTCAAAACAATAATAAAAAATTTGATGAAAACACCTACATAATGCAAAATTGATGGTGATGCAAGTGTTTGAACAATATTTACCTTGATGACATTTGTAAAAAGATTTAGTAGAGTTGCTACAATTAAATAGGATTTATTTTCAGGACAAATGTTTCTGATAAAGTATTAGGCAACAACCTTACCAAAATAAAGGGGAATTATTAATCTGATTCCCATTCCAGACTTGTGATGAAGCTACCATATTTTATATGTTGTATTATAGTTACTTTTTGATACATAAAACCAGTTTCACAAAATACCAACATAAAATAAAATGTAAAATTTAATTTCTTTTATGTTTTTGCTTCCAAGATGTTACACTTTCTTGTAATCTTTTATGTGGTCTTGATCAATATATATTTTAAAGCTTTCCTTTTAGACTTTTGCTGCCTTTTCACTCATTTTCAGTCCAGTTCTTTTCCTGTATCTCATCATGACAGCATATTGGGTGGTGTGTGCTAAATAAATGAGTAAAGTGGACCAGTAGAAGACAAAAGAAATGTCAGGCCTAAAAAGCGAGGTGTAACAGACCAAACATATCTGAATCATATCTTCTAATTTAAAATTGCTAAGCTTTCTTTTAGATGTTGACATAATACAAGTTAAGGAGTTTTTTTTATGATGAATGATTTATAGGTCAAAGTCCAGTGGCTTTAGCAAACAATAGCAACAACAACAACAACAAAACTCGGAAAATATTCAGTTACTGGAATAAAATGAATGAAAAACAGCCAAAGTTCAAACAAATGTTATGAATTATCTTCCGAAATAACTTTAGATCCAGATCAAGGTTACAAATTGTTTGGCCTTTTTGGAGAGGGAAAAAGAATTAAGGGGGAGAGTGTCTCTTAGTAGTGCAGTAATGATTTACCCACCAAATCTCTCCTCACATAGCCCTCAGTGTGATGTAATCACCACAAAAAGATGAGGCTGGAAGTGCTCGTTGTATCTTTTTCAGGCTCTCTTACTCAGTTCCTTCCATGCGTCAGTGACTGTGTGACCGTGTTTCATGAAATCGAGCCTCGTCACTGAGGCTGCAGTGCTCATCTTGATCCTTCTCATCCTTTGTCAGTTTTGGCAGTAAATGATGCTTTCCAGAACACTGACTAACAGGAACAGCAAACATGATTTTATCCTCCCACCACCTCTTAAGTTGGATTTTTTTTCTTTGCAGCAGGATAGACTTTATCACAGACTTTGTTAGGCAGTCTCTGTTATTACGGTTCTCTGTGATTACACGCTGTTAAGCAAATGGCAGCAACTGCATAGCAATTTCACAGCAGCAGTTTTCTTGSCCCTGCTTTAAAGGCAACGTGAGGAAGGTCTTACGCAGCATTGTCATTGAAAAGGTTACTGTAACAAAAGCACAGTCGCATTTGTTCTTGAATCTTGTGCCCTTTCTCTATAAAAAAGAAAAAAGAAAGAAAACCTGTCTTTTTTTAACGTCAGATGTTATTGATAGGTAACACCGATGGTGGTAAAGGTCGGAGAAACAGCTCTTAGTGATGATTAATGTGCAGGAATACTTTTAGCATAGGTTTTTTTTTTTTGTATTTTATAGATTTTTGTTGACTTAGAAGTTTTTTATGAATTGCCATTCTGAGAGGCACTGAGTGGATGAGGTCTAAATTTAGTTATCACTAAAGCAAGAATGAGTCTTGAGGCCAAACTAGTGGCTCAGTGAAACTGCACTGAAGCACATATTAAGGAAAATTATTACAACTTCAACAGGACATGTTGACCACAGCAATCTTGAAATGCTTATACTTTTCTTTTTAATGTGAACACAGACCCTGACCGGGGACTGTTATTTTAATATTAAAATAACAGAAAGAAATAACAGCAGAAAATGGCCATACATGAATGTATTATTTTGATGTGACTTGGCTGCTATTTTAAGATAATCAAACTACTGTTATCAGAAGGAACTGGTCTTTCATTTTCTTGAGGAAACATCCATCCATCCATCCATCCATCCATCCATCCATCCATCCATCCATCCATCCATCCTCCATCCATCCATCCATCCATCCATCCATCCTCTTTACCTGCTTTTACTATTTATGGGGTGCTGGTTCCTATTCTCACCTAGTGAGAGGTGGGGTGCCTTCTGCAGGGGTCATCACAACAAGTGAACACACATTGTAAATTGAAATACTGAACAATGGGCTATCTTCTTGCTAAAAATAAAATCACATTTCCAGTTACTGCCATGTTTTTTTCTTTAAAAATATACATATATATACAGTGTATCTATATATCTATATCTATATCTATAA
>NW_013952451.1:986564-989713 GCF_001266775.1 Austrofundulus limnaeus
ATATATATATATATAACTGCCATATTAGTTTCTTGCTGCCATGTTTTTAAAATTGTTTTTGTAACCAGGGTCTGCTCATTATAGGATTGTGCCTTGTACAGAATCGTGGTAATATACGTATGACCTTTTTTAAACTAAGTGTAATGTCTCAATCATTTACACTGAAGGAGTGCATGAAACTCARACCAGGCTGTGGGACCATTGGTCCTATTCTGGCTTCAACTTCTGAATTTTCCTCACTTGCCTAGATTTTAATAACAATGGATGGTTGGCGTCAAACTTTAAGATGGACTTTAAGTGTCATAATACAAATGACTACTTTAAGCCAAACTTACAATAAAAAAGGGCAGGAGAACCTTAAGTCTCATTTCAAAAATATTCAGCACAAATTCCATGTTCAATTTTTATTTATGTACTTGTTTATTTTTGTTGCAGGTTTGGTCAAAATCAAAGAGGCACACGACACAGAGGAGAAGCTAAATGAGGTGGAAAGACTACTAAAAAATGCCATTAACATGCCGTGCAAGGTCAGTTCTTTAACTGAAACAACATCAAATACAAAACAACTGAGGAATGTGACAGATGACATGCAAACTACACACTTGCAAATACTCCATGTTGTGTCTGCAAGCAGCAAACCAACTGAATGTAACTTAAAAGTTCAAATAATTTTGATCTAGCTCATTCTTCCTTTGGTGTGAAGTGTACAGTCTCCTGTACTTGTTTGATAAAGCAGTAATTAGTTAAACCTATGATATTATCTTGTTTTCAACTCAAAAAGAACCATCATATATAACTCAAAAGAACAAATAGCATGTGTTAAAATCTGGGTTCAAAGAAAATKTATGAAAAAATTACACATCTCATGATTTGTACCAAAGTACTTACTGTCGTCTAGATATTTTGCTGACTGCTGAGTTAGAGCACTGACAATAATCTCCTGTCTGTACAAAAGCTATGAACTAACAAAGCCTTCTCTCTGCAGTACTCCAGGTCAGAGGTGATGTTGACTTTCTTTGAGCGCTCGCCGCTGGACCAAGTGTTAAGGAATGACGAAGTCCACAGAATCCAGCCATGCTTTCAGAGTCCAATCAAGATATCAGGTAAATGTACTTGTGTAGCAAGAAAAAAATATTGATCATCTGCTGTTGTCCTTAAAGCCAAGATAAAGTGATGAAACATTGCTCTCTGTACCTTGTAGAAATCATGCGGTCGAATGGATTCTGTCTGGCCAATACAGAAACGATTGTATTTGATCACAGTATCCCAGAGGAAAAAGAGAGGCCTTCATCTACAGACTCTGTAGAGCACACGTGAGTGTTATGAAAACACACCAATACAGAATTTTTATCTGCTTTTTACTATGATTCTGTTTACCTTTTAGGACTCAGTAAGATTATTATCAGTCAAATTTGCATGAAGTTTGTTGTAAGCCAAAACAAATGTAGTGCCTGTTTCCCCCCCAAAAACTTACAATTCTCAGGCTTGCAATTGAGTTAAGAGGTCCCTATAATTGACCCTCCACCCACTTCAAACTAGACAGGAAGTGTGTCTGAACACCTCTTCCTTCCTTTTTTGAGTTGGAGTCAAAAGAGGAACACATTCCGTTTGGTGTTTCACACAAAACATGTTCWCTTCCCCCCTTAAACTGAAGGTTTTACGTTCTCAACAGGGTTATGTGCTTTTTACAGTTAACATATCTAAAACTATCATTATCTTCATTTTCCAGGTACGAGGATGAACCCGAGTTTTTGCCAATGGAAGCCGAAGTATGTGATGAGGAAACAGAAGCTTATGTCACCAACTTGTCCTACTACCACCTGGTCCCGTTTGAAACTGACATCCTGGAATGAAGTGGACGGATGTCTCTTCAGTGGAACCAAACTATGCAATGCCACACATAGCTGCTCCAGTTCCATGCTGCTGCTGCGTGTCTCAACAGCCCTTACAGCTGCTTACGTTTCTTAGAGAACGCACCAAGACTGTAGAGGAAACAAGCACCACAACTTCATTTATGGAACAYAAACCAGTGTGCCTCATCCGGAGCCTTACTTCTTTTATCATMTGGCTGCAAAAGACGTTAAAAGCGATGCAGCGTAATGGTGGCAGCAACAGAAGAACTTCACGGCAACATTTCTATATATAAAATGTTACACGGCTGCTTTAATGGAACAGAATTCTAATCTAATATCAGTGTTTGTTGTTTGGAGTACAACTATGATGGCTGTATAAGGACCATGCATCATCAGAAGTTTGGAAACAGCTATAACTTATTTGGTGTTTAAGTAGCAAAGTTTTCAATTCACCGAGTCATTTTATTAGTCTCGTTTAGTTTCTTGTTGTCTTCTCTGTAAAGAAATATTTCAAATCTTTTAAAGTGAGGTTMATAAAAAACGTTATGAACACTTTATAACTTCTCTTCTTTATATAGCAATTTGAMCCTTCTCAGTTTGAAAACCTTGAGTTTAATTCGACTGGATAAAAGAGCTAACAGCAAGTCTGAGCCAGGATAATAACAAAGTGGATTTCTGCCGACTTAAAACTGATCACAAAAATTTGATTGCAGCTAAACCGCCATTTTATAAACGTCTACATTGCCATTAGTTTTGGTTGTTTCTATAACATTTGATAAACGTTTTTAAAACAGCATTCACATAAACCGTTTATTGAGTTGCTTTAAGATTTTTTAAGGCCTCAATCCCCTTTGGTCTTTGCCGTGCTCTGACTAGCTTTCAGCTCGYCAACCTGATTAGAACTCATCTCTATTTCTGCAAACAGATGCTCAAAAAAGTGTGTAAGWTAYCCATGTTCRTAACCTTTCTACAGAACCTCGTTTCAGAATATCCGAACTGTTCCTTTAAGCTGTTGTTCTTGTTTAGCCGTAATTCATGCATCTGCAGCTCCCATTGTTTTCTCATTCGAACTACTCCCCGACGTGTTAACCACAGTATTACCTCTCTGAAAATCTGTCCTGAAGCTCTGTGTGTTCCTRTTGTTTATGGCGCTATTTTCACCAGCATTCACTTTCAGACTGTGTTCCAGCTTAACACAATTTTTTGTTGTTTTTGCTGTGAATTATATGTGGTTCCATGACATGATGGTTCTCGAAGAGCGAAGTGAAACTAAACTTCATTTGTTCTGATGTGACT
>NW_013952451.1:991633-992956 GCF_001266775.1 Austrofundulus limnaeus
ATATATTTCTATGAGGTGCAAGAAATTGATTTTTTTGGATGTTTTAGTCTTCTTTCTTAAATCCCTGTATTTGAAATAATATGTAGTAAATGCAAATTTCCACCACAGAATCAAATCAGAGTTGTCTACATATTGAAAAATGTGATTTGTCTTGATGATATCATTTTGTTCGATATGCAACAATGATAGAAATCCCCTTTTTAAAACAATAATCTGAAACCTGCGAGCAGAGACAGAGTGTGKCCAGTAGCTGGAACAGAAATGACTTACTGCTGTTGTTGTCGTCTGATAAGTGATGAAACGTGGCAAAGGAAGCTTTGTTTAACGGTGCGGCTGAGGTCATTTGTGTCCCGTTCCCTACGACGACATGAATTGGTTCAGTCAGTGAGTGTGGGAGTCTGCAACTTGGCTTGGAATGAGCTGAACAAGTCTCTGCTTTATCTGAAAGAAGACAAACAACTTTGCTGTACAAAAGTTGTGTGAAGGGGAAAACAATTCAAAAACTGATGCCTTTTTAAGTTTTATAGGTTTCTTCGCATCATGTGGGAGGCCGTTTTGTTTTCRAAACATTAATCGTGGAGCTCAGATGTTTGGAATTCAACCTAAAGATTAGAAATTTACACTTGTGTAGGGTTCCCTCTGTATATTGTTATTTATCAGTGTAAAAACCACTGTGACTTTACAAAGAAAGCTGCCCTTTATTCACTCACACAAACTTGGAACATAAACCCTGAGCATGTCCTCTGCATGAGTCTTTTTAGCAACACAGTGTTGGTCTCTATTCACCTCGTGAGAAAGCAAAGCTCTTTTAAAGGGTACACAATAGTTTCATGCTGTTGTTTTCTTTTCTTTCTGTCATAAAGGTTTTTTATGTTCCAGTTGATTTATTGTTAAATGTAGATCAACGGTTTTTATTCCCATTTTCATACAGAATTATCAAAGAAATGTTCATATTAAAAATATAAATTCTTAAAGAACTCTGCCTTTTTTTACAAGTCATATAATGAATATTTTGCCCTTTCTTTCCATCTTTGTGACATGAGATGATTTGAGGAACAAAATGCTGGTACTCCAGTTTTAATATGCTAAATGTGTTTTAAGAGCCACAAGAACACATTAAATTACACAAGCATTTTGATTTATATTGTAAACTCAAGACACTTTATGTGAAACTAATACTTTATGCCTTGTTATGTAAATGTTTAGTTCACATTGTGTTCTATGAGAAATTATCTAATTCTTGTGTAAATATGTTAAAATTGAGTTACCCATAAAGTTGGAAATTATGTATATATCTATATATATCTATATCTATCTATCTAT
>NW_013952451.1:993581-997000 GCF_001266775.1 Austrofundulus limnaeus
TGTAAAAATTTTTACAGATAGAAAATCTTATTTTTACAGATACAAATTTTATTTTCACAGATACAAATCTATTTTACACAGACACATTCCTATTTACAAATCCAAAAGTTACAAATCTTAATCTACAAATACAAAGTCTGATTTACAAGTACAAATTACATTAGACTAAAATTTGTGCCCATACAACTCACTTACGGACCTATTTGTCTGCGTTTCAGCGTTTTATTTACAGAAACTGTCATTTTATCATGCAGATCYGGTAGGCGGGCGCCCCCTTCTGGTGGGGACACAGATTACTTCGGGGATACCTATTAGGCACGACACATGCGCATGCGCAGAGGAGACATCTTTAGTAGCTGTATTTCCTGCTTTGGTGTTTCAACTCGAAGCGATGGCAGGAGTGAAATCTTCCTTGGTTTGTGGGGGTACGTTCTCTTTTTATTCGTGCAACGAACACTTCATTACGCGCGTTGTCGTATTTGGTGTCTAAAACAAGCACTAAAGTAGCTGCTGTTGAATTTATGGCACAGTTAGCCGGACCGACGGCTAGTTTTTAGCCGGTGATGCTGCTTCAGTCATGAGTTCTGGAGGAAAGCTGGAGGGCTGTGGTTGACACTGACATAAAACAAGCACTCTGTCTGACTGTGGGTTGTCTTTTTTTTATTATTATTACAGTTATAGCTGTTTTCTTAAGCTCCACGGCGTTTGCTTTTGTTGAAGATCTAGATGAAACGTAAGTCCTGCACTTTGGTAAAATCTCCCCAGCTTCMTGTCACTGTGTTCACATGCATGAATACTGTGGGTGCTGTTTTTCTGATGCATTGTTTCCTTTGACTATTTCCTAGTCGTTAGTGTCATAAAACCTAGCAGATGGTACTAGAGTAGTTCCCTTGTCTTCTTATGTTACCAGTTGAGTCTATAATGTAGTTACAGTATCTGTTATGTGTGCATGTTTGTGTGCTATTTTTAATATTTGTTTGCATGATTTTTAGGTGAGCTGCAGTGGTTGATCTATTAGTGTAAACCAAAACATTTATGAAACCACTATCTTGGTAGCTAAGAACACTTTATGGGCAATTCATATTTAATTTCTCAACATTCAAACATGTAAATAATGCTTTGATTCCGCACACAAATTTAATTTTGTTTTGTACACATTTGGGTGTGGCAAACAAATGTGTTGTCAGTGTTTAAAAATGACAAGTCAATATTTTAAAATAGCTAGTAATAATTACCAAAACTATAATATAATGCATTTTCTTCTTCTTCTTTTTTTTGTAGGTTTAAAGATACCAGATTGAATGAGATCTGGCTGGTTGATGTGAGTCTGATGACACACCGATACACACACACACACAAGCACAAAGTGATCGGAGTCCACTGAGCTGAGGTTTATTCTGAATCCAGCACCCCACTGTCTGGTTCATCCCTTGTGGAAACGAGAGCCGTCTGGGTGGGATGTAATAAGGGAGGGKAGGTGGAGACCGTCATCTGTGTTGGTGAAAAGTCAATGAGAAGTCATGCATGGTTCCCAAAGCCAGGGGGGCTTGGAGGGCTTTATATCAGAGTTTGTGTCTGGGCTCATCCGAGCCAAAGTTGCTTTCACAGCTAGTTTTAGACGGCAGGAGTGGCTTTTGCCCTTTGGAAGTTTTACATGGAATTTTTTTTYYCACCATTTCTCATCTAGTAGTATTGGTAGGATTTGTGTAAGTTTTTACAGCTTGGTTCCTAAAATGACATTTCGACATTAGACAAATTAATCAGCAGATAAGTGAATGTCATGAATAAAAAACAAATCCTTGAAGTTTATAGCATACATTTAACAGTTTCCATCATGTTGACGGCTGGTTGGGCGAATATTTTGAAGCAAATAGCGTTAAGAGAAACAGCTATTTTCAAGAGGAGTTGGGTAACAATAATTGTGTAATAATAAATAACTGAGCTTGAGAGCCACCAGGAAATGTAGAAATGATTGCTTTATAGGAAATAGCTTTCACTGTTTTAACAATAATGGCAGCAGTTAATTGATTTGCAGATAAACATTATTAATCACAGCTATTACTCGTTTTCATGCCAATATAAYGCTATTAACTATTAGTAAGGGCACCTAATACCAAGGGTAAACAAGCTCTATTGAATTTGCTTTATGTATGTTTTGTCAAATATCAAAACAAGTTGATGTTTTTTTTTGAAAGACTTAATTCTTGTGGTGATATATTTTTTTTCCAGTTCTAYGCTCCTTGGTGTGGTTACTGTAAAAAACTAGAGCCAATATGGCAKGAAGTGGGAGCAGAGCTGAGAAGCTCGGGGTCGCCAGTGCGCGTTGGAAAGATGGATGCCACTGCTTATTCAGGTGAGCAAGTAAATAATTCGATAGTTTAATATATTCCCTCAGAGCTYGCATGTTTTCAAGTATTAGACAAAGCTTCTTCCTTAGAGACTTTTGCAGCTGTGATGTAAAATAAGAATGTAATGATGTGTTTTCAACCACACAGTAAATATTAAAGGTCACTCCAGTTCTCAAGTAGGTCTCAGTTTTTAGCCAGAAATGGCACACTTAAAGTTTTTGTATGTTGGATATTGTAACATTACTCTGGTATTGTCAAAATGCTGCAAAACAAAGTTACCGCAGCAGATTTACAGCAGAAGTAAGAGTCTAACAAATACAAAAATCTGTATATAAGCTACATTTAAATTAAATTAAACAAATGTTCACTTGTCATGTTTTACATATATAAAAATGAGAATATAAAATATTCTTACTTTTAAAGCCAGACAACATTATGATGCTGCATGATCTGTTATGCTAATGTTTTGTTTTATTTYCCTGCGTTGCAGGAATGGCATCAGAGTTTGGCGTTCGTGGTTACCCGACAATAAAATTGTAAGTTTTGTTTTTTAGTTTTGTGTGGCTAATAGGGCTAGGTGAACTTCRCTTATTGCACTAATTTAATACTTGCTATGTAAAAGGATGGTGGGTAATGAGCTGTTTTTAAAAACTTTCTGTATCACCAAAAACACAATTTGTTGGGGGTACTTTTAATTAATTTTTAAATCAAATTTTGTTGAATAATAATAAGCAATACCTTAAGACGTATTTGAGCATTCTTTATGTTGAAGAGTTTAAAGGCCTGTAGGACCCCACTGTTGTTTTAATGGCCATTAATAATCTGCATGCATTATTTGTTTTAATTAGCAGCTATTTCTGTAAACATTTCATCTTATCGTAAGAAATAACCAATGACAAGATGCAGATAAAAAGATTTTAAGAAAGAATCACTCAAGTCAGTAGACAGCTGTGTAAAGAACCAAGAAGAATGGGCCTCATGCAGGAACATGTTTATATTCTTATCCTAAATTTCTCTTACTTTTGTTCGTACAAAGGGTTCGTACGAACATGCCACATCAGATTCAACAAA
>NW_013952451.1:997027-1008796 GCF_001266775.1 Austrofundulus limnaeus
GTCTGGATAACAGCAGACTGACTGCTCGTAAAATATACGACAGGTCTGGACCACTCGTGACTTTTGTTCGTACCTGAAGAAATTCTTAGAATACGAAAACATTGGTGAATGTCACAAATTCTCCTAAATCACTCGTACGCACAATTTAAGAACAAATCTGTGCATACGAACAGTTCTTGCATGAGGCCCAATATTTGTCACTCATTTGTTGAATACAGCAAATTAGAGCCGTCTCTAATGCATCTAAATGTCAAATATGGACTAAAGTTATATATGACCACGTAAACAATAAAAACATGTTTTCAAGCTGCAGTTAAAATACACTTTTCAATCACCTTGATTTATATGTGACAACAGCCAAACACCCCACAATTCTTGTAAAAACCCAGATAAATTGAAGCTTCGCTGTGGTTCTGAGTTATCATCACCACGATTTTATCATGGCACTGCAAAAACTGTCCATCTTACCAAGTTTTAAAATCTTATATCCAGCCAAAAAGTCTTTTTGATCTTGTTTAGAGACTGATAACAAGAACTGATTGTGTAAGAATAATAATCTTGTTTTCAGAATGTGTAAGATTATTTGTATTGTTAGTCTGAAAAATTGACTCAAATTAAGTCAAAAATTTCTGCCAGTGGAGTAAGAAAATTTTACTTGGTAAAATTCTTGAAAGAAGAAAAAAATTGAGTCAAATCAAGTATTTCAAGAATCTTACCAAGTAAAAAATTTCTTACTCCATTGGCAGATATTTTGACTTAATTTGAGTCAAATTTTCAGGCTAACAAGAAAAATAATCTTACACATTCTGGAAACAAGATTATTATTCTCACACAATCAGTTCTTGTTTAGTAAATCAGTCTCAAAACAAGATCAAAATACTTTTCGGCTGGATATAAGATTTTAAAACTTGGTAAGATGGACAGTTTTTGCAGTGGGAGACATTAGAGCTCCAAGATTAAAATTTAAAAAATGATTTCAGGAAGATATTACTTGATTCTTTGGTCATTTTGAGGAGATGGTTTGTAATTAGTTTGGGGCGTTTTAATACTTACTCTTGATTTAGTCCTTTCTTTCTCATYTCTTCTCCTCTGTTAGTGTTTGGTATCTTTGGTAGGATGTTTGCTGTTGTGAATTTGTCCCAAGAGGCTTGGCCTGCTGAGATGCCCTCAGATAACTGTGTTCAGGAGAGAATAAGGTGTTGTTGTGTTTTCCTTGAGGCTTAATAACTGACAAACTCTGTTCACACATCTTAAACTTCAATTTGATTAACTTTGTCTCTCCTGGATGCTGTCAATTCCACAGTTCTGTGGGAGAAAATTAGCAATTAAAACTATTAATCTTAACAAACACTGCTTGGTTTTAATAACTTCTTTATAGGCCCAAAAATCTTATCTTATCTTATCTTATCTTATCTTATCTTATCTTATCTTAAATCTCTTGTCTGTTGGAGCAAAAAATGCAGTCGTGTTAACACTGTTTCTGTTTCTACAGATATTTTCTGTGTAACTTAAAAGAAGTATTTCTTAAAATGCAGTTGACATTTTTTTTTTTACAAAGTATGACCTGAGGTAGACGCCAGCTGCTAAACAGCAGAACTCATGATGGCATGAGAAAAATGAGCCCTTTCCTTTGATGTGCCTGAACTTGGAGCCTTTATCAGCACGTTTCCATAATGGGCTCCCTATTTAGTTTCATCAAGCTCATTTGGGAAACTGCCACAAGATCACGGCAGGACTCATAACATTAAACCAAGCAAGTGATGAAACAGCCATCAAAGAACATGAGCTCCCTCCCTTGATGACAGAAGGAGACTTGATTTAGAGTTTGTTTCCCCCCTGAGCTCATTAAGCCCTGTGGGCTGATGCAATCTTGGCAATTCTTAATGCACTCTGCACGTTAGAGGAACGCGTCACGACCACCTTCCATGACTGAAACCCTATTTGAAAAAGTAAAATTTAAAATTTTTATTTCCACAGATTGTGAAGTCCTTTAGCATGAACTAATTTTTATTATAAGTAGTGGTTTTGTCTAAACATTTTGTAGAAATCAGGTTATTGTTGCTGACTTATAATAGATGATAATTGCACTTGTATGTTTTTTTTTGCTCTAAATCAGTTACCTTGTGTCCTAAAAATATTTTTACAGTCAAACTAGCTTCTTCATTTTAAAAGGGACTTAACAAAGTTCACTTTTTTAACTGTTAAATGCATTTTGTTGTGTAGTTGGGGTTTCTGGGAGTGTAGAAAGGTTTGTTCTAGTCTCCTCTTGTGCTGCGTAGATATCTTTATATTCTGTTTGGGTCAGATTTTTCAGCCTGTGCGGTTTTCTCTACTTTCTATCATGCTTTCTGGATGATTACATCACAGTATTTGCAACAGAACAGTCACATAAGGTCTGAACTTTACCAACTACATGTTGGTATTTCGTTCTGGCTCTGGTTCTGGTTCTGGGACGGACTCTGGTTCTGGGTTGGACTCTGGCTCCAACATGTAAGGCTGGATGGATGAGTTTGCCCTATTTTTATCCATTTGTAAATAAACAGTTTCTGTGCAGCTATAAAGTGGTAACCCCCGTCTGTCAAACTGGGGGGAGGGTTTGAAGCATCTCGTTTGGATTTTAAGAAACAGCCTCGAAACGAGTTGATCTGAGGCACACCTCAGGAAAGGGGTGAAAGAGGGACTTGTGGAGCTACAGTAAGGAGGAATTCAGATCAAAGCATTGCAGTTCCACTTTATAAAGACTCAACTGAAGGATTTAAATGTTCGAAAGGAGGATTTAAAAGCATCAAGTGTCTCCTTTTAACAGGTTAAAATATTAAGCTATGAATTGAAACCTAGTTTTTCACCAGTGTAGAGTGGCAGCAAATCTTTAGTAACACAAAATGCTACAGACTCACA
Organism: Austrofundulus limnaeus; assembly: GCF_001266775.1. Classification (NCBI taxonomy): domain Eukaryota; kingdom Metazoa; phylum Chordata; class Actinopteri; order Cyprinodontiformes; family Rivulidae; genus Austrofundulus; species Austrofundulus limnaeus. The sequence continues at coordinate 999,926 of NW_013952451.1, forward strand.
TTCGTGTTTGATACGAGTGCATCACACAAAACAGCCATGTGGTACACATTGCAGTAATTGCAAGGTGTCCAATATTACCTTCGGGCATAAAATACCATAAAACGCCTTAAAAAGTACACACAAATTAAATGAAGTACTGCTTTTGAACCCTTTAGAGTAAATTCACAAGCTTGGTCTCTTTTTAAAGCTAATAATCTGAAATTTCAACTTCAGCAGTCATATTCTTTGTAACTGTAACTAGTATTTAGTATATTGAAGTAAAATACACAAAAATCAAGATATTTTTCTCCCGAAACTTTTATTTTTTATTAATAATAATTAAAATGAATATGAAGGGAATGAGATATTATCAAACAAGGTTAATTGAGGTATTTGACCAATAACTATTAATATGACGATTGATCCCCTGGAGTCCCTGGACGCTGTTTTAAATCACTCTAGAGGAAAAGATACACCCTCTCTAAAAATCTGTTCCAATTTGTGTCAAAAGTACAGACTTCAAGCTATACACCAGCTTTTAAATTGTTTTGATAAGCAAAGTAAAACTGCAGTTTTCATAAACAAACTTGCCTTGCTTTATGGTCGTTGAAAGCATGTTGCAGCGGAAGGCAGCAAAGGACAGGCAGATTTATGGAAAGGAACACMTCAATCCTCTTTCTGGTCTCACCCCCCGACCCCCGCTGAACAGTCATATAGCTCCCCAAACTCCTTTCTGACTGACGCCTGAAATTACTTGACGAGTGGCAAAAAATCCTCAGGAAGAAGAAAATAAAAAGATGGAGACGGAGTGAGGACTTTGCCGAGGAAGTAGGCGATCAATTATTTGGATTAGAAAAGGAAAGAGAGTAGACTACCGGGGAAGTACTCGGTTCCGTAAGCCTGTCCACCTGACTGAACTAACCTTTAAGTGCCAAATATTAACCATCGAATGTTTTTCTGATGATTAATTGTACACAATATGATTTTAACTCCATCCTAATGATGTACCAAAGTTGGGCTTCATTATTTTTTGTTCTTATTGCTTATGAACAAATTAATCAACAATAAATATATGCAAAAAATGAAATTACGTCTGACAAGTTTTTTCAATCACATATATAAGTAAAAAGACAGTAAATTGGTCATCTGTTTGATTATTAAATAATAATTCAGATCTTTGGAAGTGAGGTTCTGTGGAAAGGTTTTGAACCAAGCTTCAACCTACAGTGACATTCGGCTCATCACTCATCATTTAGGAACGTTCTACTGTTTGTGTTCTTGATTTCTGCTGCAACAAGCAAATAGAAAAGTCAGAGTTGAGTCAAACAGCAGAAGTTTGAACCGTCATGCCGTGTGTCGACGAGGCAGCTTGGTGTAGATGTRGGAGTTCTTCCTGGTACACATTACGGCCCTTAATACCAGCTGAGCTCTGTTCAAATGCCACAGCATGGCAGACTTGTGATGCTGACTGTGCATGCCCTGATGGCTCATAGCAGCAGGAGAAAAGGCTATTTCTCGTAAAAAAACAAAACTAAAAACAACAACTTATCAAATCCACTTGACTCCACTGTCTCTCAGTCCCACACAGCACATTTGTGATGCATTAGAAATCAAGAATTTTAGCTTTAACGTTCAGCTGAACATTCTTCTGCAATCAACCGATCAATGAAACTGAAACCAAGCATGTGGAGAAAATATCTAAAACATTTTATACATTTTAGGCACAAAATATTCAGGATGGTATGAAAGCACAAAGAGTCCCTCTCTGTTACTAAGCAGATCCAAATATTTCTGGACAGTTTTCAATGTTTTTACTCGTTGAAGCCGCAAAATCTTTTGAATTCAATCTGTTTGCATTTTTAGCTGAAATTTAGGGRTTAACAAAAATAGTATGAATCATTTGGTGAATTTAGGCAATTTTGACCATTTCCTTTTTGTTACAAAATCATTTAATGCAACTATTTTGAGTTATTTTTTTTTACCGCTGACTTTGCTGTTTTTTTATGTATGGAAAGGAAATTCTGCTTTCATTTCCTTTGTTCTCAGAAGCTCCCAGGCTATATTTACATTTTGTTTTGAGTCATTGTCCATCTGTAGCATCTTTGAAATGCTTTACAAATAATTATTTGTTTTGTTTTTTTAATTTGAACTGATAACTTATGCGTAAACACACCACAAATTCATCATTTTGCTGCTGTTTCTTTATCAGTAGTGCCACAGGAAGCCCTGCATATGGTGTTAAAATACATGTCGGTTGTTTTTCAGGATGTTCGTATTTTTAAACTCTTTTCTAGCCTTTTTGTTCTTGAGATTTATGAAATCTCTTTTTTGTTTTTGTGGCATTTTCTTTTCATGTCTGACCTGGATAACATGATTACCGCAAGGAAGAGAGTTTTTCATGTGTTTTCGATGTCATCTGCTGTTTGTTTATTTTCTTCCAATGAGTATCCGGGTGTTTTACATTGCTGAGCACATCAGTGTGTCCTTTTTTTCTACCCATTTGATTTGATCATTTCCAATGTTCCTGCTACAGTATCTGTTTAAGGGATTTTTTTTGTTGTTACAGCTGAAAGAGACAGCTTCTTCTAATCTTCTAAGCGTCTTCTGCTAATTTGATTTGAAAAAGATTGTGTAAACTCAAAAATTTAAAAGTTATTTAAGTTTGAATGAGTATAGGCTCAAATTAAGTGAAGATTTACTACCTCCCACTCATAAAACTGTACCTTGGTTATGTTTTGGAAAACAGCTACAGTAACATTTTTTTTCCTCTGTTCGTATATGAAGACAAGAACCTAAATGCATTAAGTGGCAAATTAATGGATAAAAACTGAAGAAAAGCAGCTAGAAATAGTTGATCTTTACCCTTTTTAATGAGGGTAAACAACAAAACTCTCAATWAAGTAGAATAACTGTCTGATCAAGCTGTCTAGTTGATCTTTGCTGCTTCTGCAAAACTAGTTTGTTTAATTAACAGGTTTTCTCAAAACAGTATTTTCAATGTGCCCATGTGGGTGCTTCAGTTAATTTTCCAATTTATGGTATTTATTCAAGCATTTAATTAATATAATTCCGCTGGTGCACATTAAGGAAGAAGTGGCCTCTTACTCTTGTTTTGTATTTGTTTCCACTTTTCAGATTAAAGGGTGATCTTGCCTACAGCTACAAGGGACCGAGAACAAAGGATGATATTGTAGAGTTTGCCAACAGAGTGGCAGGGTGAGTTGCAGGCCTAAACAAAATGACACGAAAACTAAGGAGCGAGCAGAACGTCCGTTATTTCAAAAGGAGACATGCTGCACTAATGAAATCCATCCAAGCCAGCTTATCAACGCAGGCCATATTTGTTTTCATAGCTTAATGGATTTCTTCCTCTGATGCTCCACTTTAAGCCACTGTATCAACTAAGCCTGACAGATTTTTTTCCTCCTTGAGGGGAATCAAGCTCGATCCATGACAGAGGGGATGATCAAAAGCTTGGCCCTGAGATCAGTCCAGGGGAGCAGGTTTTTAAATCTCCACTGGATGGCACCATCAGCTCAAAAATAAATACTTGGCCATACACCCGTTTCACTAGTTCTATTTAGATTCCAATTAAAATACCAAAAATAAAAGAAAATTTGTTGTGGTTTCATTTTTTTTTTCAGACCCGCCGTTCGAGCACTTCCCAGCAAGCAGATGTTTGAACACATGATGAAACGGCATGAAGTTCTTTTTGTGTACGTCGGTGGGGAGTCTCCGCTCAAAGTAAGCACTATTTGTGTCACTCACACAGAAACCAAGATGCTTTTATTACAACCTCTTTTCTGCACAAACACAACAAAATCAAAAGAAAACCACATAGATGCATGCAAAACCTTCTAAATGTACTTAGAACTGCTGTGCAATGTCTAAAACGTTTTCTTTTGATCATTGCAGGAGAAGTACAGCGATGTAGCATCTGAGCTCATTGTCTATACTTACTTCTTCTCAGCCTCAGAGGAATCCTTACCAGAGGTAAATCTACGTTATCATGTTCATTACAATTAAATTATGTTATCACACACTTTTACAGCTCCTTTTCAAYGGTATATTTAGATGTACAGGCTTGCTCAAAGATCTTCAGCTACCTCATGTCTTTTTAGATTTTGCTTTAAAAAGGCAGGATTATTTTTAAAATGTATTTTAAGATTTTTTTAAAAAACTTCTTTCAACATTTTCAAATAAAGTTTTTTGTTTTCTTGTTTAGTTGACTTAACAGGGACCCACGAAGCCTGTCAGTTTAAAAAAAGTCTCAAACTCGAACCAGTGTTGTATCTACACTCAGCAGACTGAGCAAAGAACTCATTTTAAATGGAACTTTTAGAACAAATTCTTGCAAAGACAGTTTTTGTTTTCAAAACATTTTAGCTGCATGTACAAAAAAAAGCAAAATCCACAAGTTTGATAAGCATAAAATATGACCTTTTCAACGTGATTATGAGTTCAAAAAGTTGTTATATTTTGGCATGGCTTGTATAAAAGCCTCAAAGTTGTTAAATCAACCAGTGAAGAACAAAAGAAGATAAGGAGGGTTATATCTGACAATCAACTCCGGCTAATTATTAGGTGTTTTGACTTTTCTTTGGAAAGCATCTTGTTGGAGCAAGAAAAACTTTGTTTTAGCCAAAAAACCTGTTATTTTGGGGGTTTTAGTTGCATCTAAAAATAAAAACTAATTGTTTCTGCAACAAATTTGTAATAAAGTGCTTCAGATCCAATTTAAAACTGGTTCATTTGCTCATCTCTTTTGTTTTAAGTCAACACAACATTGGTTAAATTCTCAAGTGTGTTTGAATTATTCAAATTCAAAAATTCAAAAATACTTTATTGATCCCAGAGGGAAATTTGGTAAATACGTTCCACATTTAACTTTGGAAAATAGTTTTATTAAAAGGATTAAGTGCAAGAACTGGATTGAGAATAAAGGAACAAAACAGCCAGTGTAAAAAGAAAAAAAAACTTTAAAAGACCTTCAGAACATCTGAAGAGCCTTTGAAACCTTTTTTTAAAAAATAAATAAATAAATAAAACTTCTCTTTCACAGTCAGTGTCTTTGTCAGAGCTTCCTGCAGTGGTTGTCTTCAAGGATGGAGGTCATTTTACCTATGATGGTGAGTGTTTTATTATCCTCTCTGTGACCAAAGTTGTCTTGAAAGTCTAACTGTTCATCGCATCTGTTCCCACTGTTCGTTATGTAATGTCTTCCTCTTGTATTTTCCCTTTCCTGCTGCTAGTCTTTCATTTTCCTAACCACACTGACTGATGTTGTGCCTGGCTCATCATGCAGCAGCCAAGGCTCTGCCCACTTTTATAGTTGTGTGGTTAGGCCAGAGATGTCCTGGTGGTTTGTCTCTGGGCGGACTTGCACAGCACGCCTCCGTGTTTGGCCCAACGTGAGTGGGCATGGGAGACCAAAGTTTTAGAACAAAAAACAGAACAGAATCATCAAACTTAAAGTTGAGCAAATTTTACAGCAGGTCAGAGCAAAACCATCATATTTCCCAAAGAAGTTGCTAAAGTTTGAGCTCATCGTAGCAAAGTTAGTTTACCACATTCCTTCATAGTGTCTTGTAAATCATTGCAACACCGGATCTTAGCTGAGAGCCGGAACTGGAAGGGCAGAGCATCGAGGCACAGAGCCAACACAAACGGGCCCCAGTAGTGGCTGTTAGGGAGGTTAGGTGCGCGGTCGATCGCCCGCAGAACAAAATCCATCTCTGCCCTCGAGTTACGCTTCACGTGTGTCTGCTCCACCTGGCCGTTACAGAAAGCGGGCTTTGTGCTCCAGAACCGCAGCAGCAGCGGCTCGCCGCAGCAGAYGCTGACGACGAAAATGCCGCTCTCTGCCGAGCCCTCCAGGACCCTGATGCAGAGGCTGTGGTAGATGCCCTGTGTCGCCATGGTTACAGTGTATTAAACTCGTCAACGACGGAGAACGTGGTGAAATGACTCGACTGCGTCCTTGCCTTCTTCTCCCTTTTCAATTCTTCACAAACTGTTTCAAGAAAAAAAACTCTCCTAATGTGAAGTATTGTGGCTCACAAATAGACCACACATCCTACTTACTGATGTTAAAAAGAAATTTGTCCTCCTAAGAAAATAGTTCAGCGGCTCCTTTTTGTTTATCTTTTTTTCAACTTGTGCTGCTGTTTCTTTGCCGTGGTGTATTTCTCAGAAGACTTGTCTCCATGAAATTTCTCTGACCGGACAATAAATAATAAAATAAATGGGTCTGAGCCACCTTTTATAGTTTTCTGCTGCTCTCATTTTGCATACCGTTATGTCAGAAACTTTTTTTTCTTTATCAAATGTTATTTGGCTAAACGTCCAAGACACATTTGCATAGGCACTCGGTGACATAGTTTTATGCCAGGCTGTGATGCTTATCCAAGTGTTAGGGTATTATACTGCATGCCTTACATATATTTTTTATGAGCTTCAGTGTTTTTATTTTTATTTTTTTAATTTTAAAGGCTGCCACATCCTGAAATATCCTAACAGTTTTAATGTGTTCTTCTCCTGGTGTTTATTTTTGCAACTCGTGAAGAAGCATATTCAAAATATTAAAAATTCTGTCCTCTTACTGTGCTTTAAACAAACAAACAAAAAACAGGTCCCACTGAGCAGAGCCACTCTGCCCAAACACCGCCTCCGGTTTGTGTAAAGTGATATTTGACAAAGTTTTTTTGCTTTGATTACTGTAATACACTCYCCTAAAAACGACAACGCTTTTAAAGAACCGCATTAAAGTATAGTTTAGTACAATGTCTCATACATAATTAATTACTGAAATGCTCAGTGCTGAACTGCTGTAATGATCTGTGCTGTTGTTGGGCTTCAGGAGCAACAGAATGTGGTGGGAATAACTCATCTACAACCACAACAAGTTATTGTTTAGTWTCTATAAAACCGACTGCGTTTGAGCCATGTTTGTGGGTGGCTAATGTTGATTAGTTTTGGTGTCCATTTTGAGTTGGAATGACTTCAAAGGTCAATCTAATGTATACTTTTTGAAAGTTTTTGTAAAATCCTCCCAGTGGGTCATACGATATTTTGCTAACAGACGAACAGGGTTGATTCCAGAATTTATTGCTAAAGTTTTAAGCAAAGGTTTTGTATAGTGAGTAGTGTTTGGAGTGTGTGACATTATTGACTCCTGGCTACTACCAAGCAAAATGTCAGCAAATTGTCTGTGAAATTGACTTAGTTATTGCCACTTTCTTTTAAAAAAAATTTTGGATGCGGTGGCCATCTTGAATTTGGTTGCCTCAAAGTTCAAAATGTATATTCAGTTTTTCTTTTTCCTTTAAGTGCCGGTGACATGAAACTTCTATAGTAAGTCCGATTTTATTTTTGGAAAGATGGCACTGAAAAGAATATTGCAAAAGAAATGTCATGCTGCTGAGATGAACAGATGAGATATTTGAATGCAACGAAACAGGAAGTGATGACAAAAGATACGTCTGCATGTAAACAAAGCAGTTGACTAACAACACAGACTGTAGAGAAGAAACTGTTGCTTTAGATTATTTTTAGTCATTACCTGAGAGTAATTAAGAAGACTCAGAGTTCTAATATTTCTATTAACAAACCAGGGACTTTCTCTCTTAAAGAGTTCCCCTTTGATGTCACTTCCTGTTGTAATTGCGCTGAGCCAATTAAAAAAAATTATGCCTGTTATGTGACAAAATGGGTAAAATCACATGTATTATGCCAAGTTTCTTAAATATAAATATATCTTTTTTTTACTTTTTTATGTTTTAGGGATATGCATGTTATAGGCTCTTTAAAGTTTCTATTAAATCCATGCAGTGGTTTGAGGTATTTTGCTAAAGAACCTGTCCCACTATAATGTTTTAGACAACTTATGCCAACTTATGAAAGTTTTAAAGACATCTACGTTGAAGATGGAATTACRAAATCAACTGGAAGCCTCTTTAAGGCCCGTACATACTGTAATGCTAACAAATTGATAAAATATATAATTTTTTATTAGTAATTTAGCCATAATAAAATGTAATAAGTTGGCATAAGTTGTCTAAAACATTATAGTGTGAAGGGCCCTAACAGAGTCGACTCAAATAGTTGAACATGATAAAWTTTTGCCCTCTAAATATGTGTAGGGGATCGGTCTCTACTTCTCCCACACCAAATTTTAAATCAACATCTGTAAAAATTGCTGAGTTACAGCTAGTTTTATATTTCATTTTTGTAGATCAGTTGACAGTTTAATTTATTTCTTTCCACAAGTTTGGTTAAAATTCCATTGGTTCATATTTGGACACACGCACACAACTACACAAACAATAACACCTGTCTGTTGCCATAGCATGTTTTAGTCGCAGCTTTGTTTGCTAATGTGTCAGTCTGTAAACACATTTTGAGTTCTAATTTACTCATGGCTCCACGTCACGCTTTCTGTTCTTCTGCCTCAGCGGTTTATGGAAATGTTTATAAAGGTGGCAGCTGTGAGGCAGAACGTCTTTTCATGCGTTTATTGGGTGCATTTAAAGCAGAGGTTGATTAGCATGTCATAATGTCATAAACAAGTTGAGGTCACATTTAAACAGGTGACAGCGCAACGACGCTGCTTCGATGAGCTCTTTACTTTGCCGGTTATTTGAATATGATTACATGTTGGATTAAAAGTTAATCACTGGTTTTGATAGTCAAAAATAGCTTTAGGCAGTGTTTCCCAAAGTTGGGGTCGGGACCCAAAGTGGGGTCCCGAAACATCAAGATGGGGTCCTGAAAAGATTTTCTGAATTAATTACATTTTTGCCTTAGTTGTTACAAAGGAGTGAGGTTACTATAAAATGGATAAATGTAGTATAAAAATATTGTTACTATGCCCATGTTTTGTTGACCTGATAC
>NW_013952451.1:1008932-1011604 GCF_001266775.1 Austrofundulus limnaeus
GCGCTTTGGTTCCTAAAGTTGGGCTTGGGACCCAATTATGGGTCATGAAGCACCTTGGATAATCTCCAGAAATCAATTTAAAGGGTAATAAAATAACTGCTGATGTAATATTTTCCCTGTTATTACTACAAAAACACAAAATAAGTATAAATAAGTATTTATATTTGTGTACAAGCTGTTTAGATTGTCAAAAAAAGCCTATGTTTTTGGGGTTATTAACAAAGTTTGTGTACTCAGACCAGTAATATTTGGGGTCACAAGTTTTTGCCATGGATATTTTGTGGGTCAGAAGATAAAAAGTTTGGGAACCACTGGCTTAAGGGACTGAAAAACTAGACAAGTGTAAACTTGTCGTCAGGTCAATGTATTAAACAAACTTAGGAGGAGATGCTATTTTTATACAGACATGGATAAGGTTTCTTAAGTTGTCAGTTTGAGTCATCGATTGCCTTTATTGTTAACTCAAAAAAAAAAAACACTGATAACAGTTATGCAGCCCAATTCTAATTTTTGTTAAACTCTGATCTGCTGATTAAGAATTTTGTTACACACAGTCTTAAGCAATGTTGATAGATGTCATGCTCAAAGTAAGTGCTCTGGATAACTCTTACATCCGATTTTATCTCGGTGTCTGTAAAACTGACTAAGTCGCACCCTTTCCAAAAATATCATTCAGAGAACACCTCTGATACACTGTGAGCTCTGTTAGCTTATTAAATCATTCATGATTTCCCCCTCATCTACCTTGTGTTTTGAGGTAACTTTGATGATTCTGTCGTTCTCCTCGCTTGTTCCTCCGCGCTTCTCCCAGCGGTTCGGTTTCTTTCTATTTGCATAGCCTCGGAGGTCTTCTGTGCCATTAACCTTCATCCTTGAGAAGTGTCAGAGCTTCTTCCCACCTCTGCTCCAAACTCTGACACGGGATCATCCTCCCTCCACCCGCTGTCTGTTTTTATCCCCCCGCCCGCCCCTCATCTCTGCAAGTCGTCTCCCGCTGTGTGAACTCTTGGCTGACAGGCTCCTGTAGGGCAGCGTGGAATTTCTGAGGCCTCGCGCTCGGGGCGAGAGCAGCTCTAATTTGTTTCAAGGTGAAGCGAGTTGAGTCAGTGTAGGAGAGCTTCATCAGACCGTACAACCTCCCCCACATTCGTTCGGCTGCTTCTGGGAGGAAAAGTTGGGCAGCTGCATGCTGTCTATAAAGCCGAAACATCTGTGGAAAAGAAGTCTTTGGAATGTCTGTTAGATCGACTGACTCAGCAGGCTTTACAACCCGCCTTCTCTGCCTTCTCAGCAGCAGCACTGAAAACAGGTTCTAAAGCTACTGTATTGTACAACCTTAAGGATTTAAAAGCGTGTTCAAGGTTTTAAGTTGTCATGTTCAGCGTAGTGCTCCCAGCACCTCAGAGGCCTCTCGGTACAAGATTTGTGTTTAAAAGTCATCAATGTTCTTGTAATTACTTTAATGGTAGCAGAAAGGTCGTAATAACTTATTACTGTTATAATGAGGTCCTGACTACCTTTTGGCATTATTTATGAGCATCCTCTAGCATTATTCCACTGTGCTGTATGTATTTTTTTAAGCCTAGCTTTGTTTTAACCACCAGCAACACTTTTCATGTTGCCTGTGGATGTTAGTGTAGAAAGTGTGCTTTATATTCAGGAAGAAAACTTAATGTTCTCTTTCTTTTGTCATTTGCCGCCAAAAAAGTATGGTGGGTGATGATGTTTATGCTTGTGAGTGTTTTACCAAAACATCTCATTGCATTGCACAAATTGTAATGAAAATTCAACATGTAAAAAGGATGGATGCCACACACAGCTAACTGACATTAGCCAACATCAGAATGTATATAACTTTGTTTTAAATATATTGAACTAAAGTTTGATGTAGCTGATAGCTTTAGAGAACATTATGCCTTTAATTATAAATGTTTCTTGAACTTTGATTAGTTTTTTATTTGATGCAAATGTAAATTGTGCATTTATTCAATTAAAAAACTTTAAAGCTTTGACTTTAGTATAAATGTTGTTTTGCCTGTTTTTTAAACACAGCATAGATAATGGCTCTAAACTATCAACGCAGAAGGAAAAACAACTGCTGGTTACATTTTTGACCACTTTTTATTTTATAAATAAAACAAAATTACAGGGTGATTTTTGCATAATGGCTAACAGACCAGTTGGAACAAAACATTCTTGTTCCTTTTTTTTAGTTAGATCCACACAGATTCTTTATTTGCCCACACTGAATCAAACTGTTGTGTTGTTTATGACCTTAAATATCATTTCAGACTACTTCAGGCTGCTTTGATCATTGTTTAGCTGCCCCGTGTCTTTGAATGCTCAGCTTGAGTCTTACTTTTCACCCCCGATGAGCTTGCTTGTAGAAAACATTGTGATCTTCTGGCAGTCCAGCCATCATTACAGTGTTGTGTGAGCCACTCTGTCCTTCTGCTTTTCAGTGATTCTGTCTCTTTGTGTTGCAGAGTACGAGGATGGTATCTTGTCATSGTGGGTGAACAAAGAGCGCTTTCAAGGATACCTTCCGATCGATGGCTTTACGTTGTACGAGCTCGGTGAAACAGGTGGCGTATGCTGTTTTCATACATAACACAACTCCCAAATTTCATGCTTATGTTTTGGATGATTTTTTTTCATAAAGACTATTATTA
>NW_013952451.1:1014047-1031090 GCF_001266775.1 Austrofundulus limnaeus
GGTTCAAAACTTCATGATAGTTAGTTTATTAAAAAAATAAAAATAAATAACAAAGACAAAGTGCTTACATGTCAAATGGAAGTATAGGACATGTTTAGTAATTTTATCTCACCTTTTTCTTCCCAAGTGATTTTTCAGCATAAATTCAACTCAGTGTTTTTGTTGAGCTCATTTAGATTTTCTTTTTATTGTGTGCATAATCTGTGTGTTTTATTGCTGTTTTTGTGCCTTTAGTTTTTTTTTTTTTTTACATTTTACGACCAGGGAATTAAAGTCACTCGTAAGCATTTTTGAACTGCATATTAAATACAAGCACACATCATTTGAAGCATCAGCACAATTTTAGAATATAATGAATTCCCTAAGTTTAGCAGCCCCACTCTCAATTATGCAGTCAACATGTGGCAGCTTAAAAAAAATCACACWTTTAGAGCAGCTATTGTCAGGAGTCCATGCAGGAATACCTGCCTTACTTTAATATTTAGACTTCCTTTAAAAAAATGTCTCCTTGCCCTTCAGAAATAGCCCATATTCTTGCACAAATACAGTTTTCCTTGAAAAGGTAATTTAAGTAAAAAAGATGGAAATACAAACTGCCTCTCAAACAGCAGTAAATTGATGCTCTTTGCAGAAAACCTGTGCTTTTCTAATATTAGAAACAGCTTTCCCCTCCTTTACGAGCTTCTTACTGTGAACACTGAGGCAGTTGTGGCTCAACAGTGATTTGCAAACTTGAAGGTTGGCAGTTTGATGCCCAGCCCTTCAGGTGCTGAAATGTTTTTAGGCAGGACACTAAACCCCCATGCTGATATGCTAATTGGTGTGTGATTCTAGGGAAAATATGTAGTGTGTGTAATAAAAAGCACTGTATGAATGTGTGTGTATAAGAAACGCATTATAAAGCATTTTGTAGAATCCGAACAAGCTTTAAAAGGTGCTATTTAAGTTCCTAATACTTAATGCCCGGCAGGCTGCTGAAATGCTTTCTTGCTGATCCAAGCCAAAGTTGCTGCTTATAAAAACTCTGTGTATCATGTTAATTGGATAAACAATGTGACTGATTGAAAATTTGCAGTTTAAGTTGGCGTGAATGTGTGGAGAAACAAACAAATAAATAAATGGATGGCAGCCGCCTTGTCACTGAAGTGTCTTCAACCTTTTCAACCGAGTATAAAATTTCATGCACTTGGGCTCAGTGGAGCTGGTGGGATGACATTTTATGCTTGAAAATCCCCTATCCCACACTTCATAAGTCATGAGGAGACAGAACTCGGGGCCCACATCTAAATGCTAGCATGACGGAAATCAGCGAAGAGCCTGAAACTGTAAATTAGATCTTTTTATGTGCCATAATTTAAGGGACCAAAACACAGACGGAGAGATGAAGCAGCTGTAAACTGAAGCACAGTCTGTTTGAATACAGAATATGTTAGAATATGTTTGAATATGTTAGAATGCAGTTCTTTTTTTGTTGTTGAGCTGGATAGAAACATTGTAAAGTTGTTTTCTTGGGGTAGAAATGACTACAATAACACAAAAACRTATTTATTAGCATTACAAAATGTTTGTACTTGTACACATATTCTTTGTTGTTTTCCACTCTGTTTGACCCATGGATCTCACTGCATATTAATGCTGGATTTAAACACCAAACCAGTCTGTAAACATTATCAGCTGGGCAAACAATACACTCCCTAAACCAGTGGATTAGATAGAGCGCTGCTTTGGCAGATTTCAGGAAGTATGATGTGAGTTCTGGGATGGATGTATTAAATTAGATTACATCACTGCGCAAGAGTGAACACGTCTTTAAGCCTTCATCAGAAACTCTTTTTTTACTTTGAAGGACATGAGCATTAATGAGAGATTCACAAATGCTTCATGATGCATTAGAATGTGAAGCAAGATCCTATTTAGTCCCTGAACCTTTTCATGTAATTGGCTTTAATTAAGAATCATGACACAGTATAATCAAGTGATGAGGCTGCTGAAAAGTAAACCAGCCTTACATTTCTGCAGTTTGATTTGATTTATTTATTTAACAGGAAAAGATTATTAAAAAGCCTGACTCAGCATAATTGCTGTTTTACAGCAGGTTCCTGTTCTGCAGCACATAAAACACTCAGAAATACAGCATCACAATCACATCATTATACACCATAGACACAAAGACAAAAAAGCATACCAAATTCTACGTCTTGTGTTGGTCACAAATGGCCCCAAAAATTCATGCATGAAAGCTTGATGCAAGAGGGCAGCAGCTTAAGAAAACGATAACGTTCTCCTAATAAGATTTGTAAGAAAAAAATAAAGAATATTCTGTGCTGGTTTAGCAAACAGACACTCTAAACAAAGTGTTTGTAGTAATGAGAAAATAAAAAAAACGTGCAGATAATGTTCACCTAACCTGGTAAAAAAATAAAAATAAACACATACCCTGGTTCTACACTTTGCTACGTACGAGGGTCTGGACCCTCGGCTATTGAGAAGCAATTTCTTGCTGGAGGCGTAGACTCTGTTGAAGTTTAAAGCGATTGGATTTGATTTACCTAACTGCTAACGTTCAGCTGTGATCCATGTAGTGCGCCAGCTCGACCGTGAAGGAAGCTTAGCTAAGAAGCTAACTGGAAATAGCATGTGCTGTACACAACCATCCTCTAATGAGAGGAGAGAAGTAGCAAACTGAACAAGTCTTATTGTGGTTTCATTCACTGCCACAGCTAACATTGCTGAACTCAAAAATCGACGTGGTCGTTCACGACTCCTTCCGTTTGCTGATTGGCCCCGTAGAAATTCTACTGGAGAAGTCCCAGACAGAGCAGTGAAGGGAAACTAGAATTGAGTGGAACTGTGTGTGAAGGCAATCGCCAAGCTAATATTTACCTGTCATTTTATTTAGCTAGTAGGGTCATGCTGCTAATAAGATTTTTTATGGCTTAAAGATTAAGAGATTGTTTGATTATTTGCAAGACTTGGATCAACACAGTTAAGTCTTCATAGTTTTAAAAACTGCTGGAATGAGACTTTAGGATGAGTGAACTTTAAAACATCTGAAGTGAACTCTAGCAATTATAAAGCCCCTTACCCCCTCCAAACAGGCAATAGAAAAACATTATTTTCTTTTCTACTTTTGTTTTACAGTAAATTGTAGCATTTTTTTAGAAGCTGAGTGGAGATAAAACAAGAGGATAGACCAGTCTTTACTGAACTGTACAAGTGTACTGTGTACAAGATGTAATTTTCCATTGCAGTATTTAACAATGACTTACTTTACCTAGAGCCTCTCCAAAAAAAGTTTTTATTTTCATTTTGTTTTGTTTTTCTATATACTGTAAAGCACAGAAAATGTTTTGATTTTTAAAACTTTATCTCTATTAAAGAGCAACAAAAAGTGAGTGCCTGGAGGAAACCCATGCATGCATGGAGAGAACATGCAAGCTGTACCCAGAAAGGCCCCCGGCGATGATTCCATCTGGCAACCTATTTGCTGAGAGGCAACTTTTTCTAAACTGGGTTTTTGTGTTTTTTGCATTTTCTACTGTTACTGTAATTCATTTCATTTAACAACGTCACACCTGGATTTTCTAAAGAACACATGAGCCTAATGACTAATGAGCATCTCCAACATCACTCTTACCCCACGGAGAATGTTAAACCATGAAAAAGATTGTAAACACATTTGCTACTCAGGCATTGTTTGTACGGATGGTAATAGTGTCTGTATCACAAGGAAATAATATAATTTATAACAGGAAAATCATTCTTACAAAGCTTTTTTTCCCCATTTTTAACTTTAAAAAAGCTTATCCTTGACTTAAACTCTACAGTGATGCAGCAAATTCCCTGTACACCTTCTGACAGCACAAAGATGAATGATGTTTATATGCAGATTATTCCAGCTCCATAGAAAACCCTACTAGTACAACAGCAGATCTCGTGCACCTTGTTAAGCGTTCAAAAACTGAACAGAGTTAATTATGCATATTCCCGCAGGTGGAACTCCCATGATGCCCTAGTGTGGAGGGGAAACGCAGAAACACCATAAATTAATGTTTCCCCTCTGCTTTTTTTGTGTTTCCTGAACAGTCACAGACCTTGGTGGTGTTAAGTTATTTTAAGTACATGTTGAGGTGAATATGATATACACATTTCTTCCATGGTTGCTATTTTTCCTTCTCCTGATGCCAGGCTGTCTACTCACTTTACATAACCTCTCAGCATCAKTGAGCAGCAGGGGGCAGGCTGGCACTCTCATCCAAAAGTCTGTTGGCTCCCAGCCTTGAATCATACCAGTTTGAATAGGAAACYATTTAAGTTTAGTCACAAAATTCTTTATTTTTAGGAAGACCTATCTGCCACGTCATGGGTTTTGYGCTTTGAATTGCATCTAAATAGCTCCCATACCAAAAAAGTGACGACTTATTTTCTGCACAAACAAGCAGAGCCTTTTAATCTATAAGTGATTAATGAATAAATCATCTTCTGAGCCTCTTCCTTTCTTTTACCCATTGCGAGGTGATGCATCTCCCACAGAGCATCTAACTGGCCTGCTCTTGTCTCCACGCCATCTTTTTGTGCGTCCGATCGTAATTTGTAACCCTTATCTGCGCCCTCAGGCAAACTGGTGGCGATCGCGATCATCGATGAGAAGGACCCCACAGAGCAGAGCAGCAGGTACAAAGAGCGCTGAAATTAAAAAGCACAGCTCTTTATAAATTGCTCCCACACTTCCCCACGATAGCTGCATTTAGGTGTGTGGCTTTCAAATAAAGAGATAAGACTTGCCGTTATTGTTTGGCGCTTCCCCACAAATTGCTGCCACCAGCTAAATAAAGATAGACTGTGACTTATGTGGTTTTTCACTCTCTTCTCATTTGCTTTTAGATTAAAGACCTTGATGCAGAGGGTGGCGAAGGAATACAGAGAACATTTTAACAGGTGAGGCACGGATGTGCGATGAGGTCAGAGATGAAAATCCAATTTATACATTTATTCTGGGACGGTATACTCACGGGGGAGCACTGGCTGTCTATTCACAAGCAACTTTTTGCCGTTGTCAGAGCACGTCTGTTTTTTGTAGCGGTTCAGTAGAAAGGTAATTATGTGAAATGTCAGCTTCCAAATGTAGGTGTTCTTTTCAGCTGTCAATCACAAGCCCAACTCGGCTTTTATTAATGCATAATTTCCTCTTTTTTTTCTCCAGCTCCACTTGTGCAATAACAACTTGGAATAAGGTGTTTATGATACGCACTGTGTTGTTTGACTTTTTTCCTGTGCTGGAAAGGAACTGTAACAAGGCAAAAGAGAAACAATAAAAATACAGAGCGTATAAATTTCATGGCAGGTTGGAAAGAAAGCTGTCGGAAGTTGACGATGATGCGCACACTCGGGTGTTTAACAAAGGACTGTTGAATGAAGCGCTCATTCGGTAAGAACAAGCGGTGGGTCATCCTTTTAACTAGAGGACTCAGGTTAAAACAAGCATGTGCTCCGCTGAAGTGGCTGCTGCTTTGGAATAAAGACGTGCYTCTCAAAGTGCCATGATCAAAGGATTTCAGCCTCTCCAGGCATTCCCATTAGGGCTGATTGAATTACACAGATCTCTATCATCAATTACACCACTATCCGCCACGTTACCTTGTGCTGCTTTTTGAAGACATCCAAGTTTGAAGGTTCCCACTGAGATCAGAGCTGCCTGCAGTGTTCTGACACACCTAAGCAGTACTCATAATTACAAGTCCCCGACTGGAGTGTCGCCCCCGATGGTAGGTGGAGGGAGTACAGGGAGTGAAGAGATCACAGGAGATGACTGACATTTCAAGGAACTGATGCTGTTTGATGTAGTAATCAGTGTTGTGGCATTTGGCTCACCCACCATTTGTGGCATTTGTGTGTGTCTGTGTGTGGGGGTGATGAGGGGCACCTGGTTGTATTTGTGCAAATTGTACTTGTGGGCATGTTTTTTTCTTTCATTTGGTCGGCATGTGTGCTCAAATACTGCACCAGTTTATTATTGTCTTTACTTTGATCTACCAGTTGCTGCTTGTAAAACTAAAAAAAAAAAAAACCTTATCACAGTCATTGAGTCTGAAAATTTTGACTCTGGCTCAAAAAAACCTTTTGAACTCAGATTTTTTCTTTAAATGCAAAGAAATTCAGCACAATCCAGGTGCCAAAATGCATTTTTACGGCATGACTAATTATGATATGAAACGCCCAGCTTTATACATGGGGTATTTCAGGAACATTGTTGTACATTGTTTTGTTTTTTAGGTTTCATAACTTTACAGTTCACWCTGATGGCTATCATCAATTTGTTTTCAAAAACATTTTCTAACCCTAATGTATTCTACTGGACCAGTTGGTAGCATAAAAAAACAGGAGAAAGTAGCAAAGGAAACACATGTTACCCCTTAGTATCAAAGCAAAAACCAAGTGGTCGAAATCATTAGTCTTACCATTTACTTGAAAAAAAAACAAAAACAAATACAAACTGCTTAAACTGGATTTTATATTTGTAATATGTTGGAATTTAATTGATTTTAGGTTCTGATTATTCATTTTCATGTATGTATTGGTAGTTTTTGTATTAGTGGAAAAGAAGCTGATGGTGTCTACTGTATTTTTTGCTTAACTTTAAAATAGGGACAAATTCTAATTCTTAGCATCTTTGTTTTTTCATTAGAAGTTCACACTTTAACCGGAATTTTCTTCAAAATGTCACAATTTTCCACCTCATCGCCTGCGCTCAAATGCTATTTTAGTTCTAAGTAATAGGAAAGAAATAGGTAAAACAATTCACACTAATATCACACTTTTAAGACCCCTCTACCCTGTGTTGTGCTGCCAAAACCTGTCCCTTTTTTTTTCTTTTTCTATTTATGCCATGTGATACAAGCAGCGAAACTCCATCTGAGTGTGTCCTTTTGAAATAGCTTCCCGGTGTGGTGGAATCAGAAGCATGATGTGTAACATGACAGCCTCAGTTTCCAGTGTGGCATGTTCCACCATGCTGCCTCTCACACATTTGTCAATTTGGATCTGTGACTTGGGTGAAACAATAATGCCCCTGCCATCCATCTCAGTAAGTGCAACAGCACTAAAGTCGAGTCTTTTGTGTCCTCTCAATGTATTTCTCCCAGTCAGAAAAACATTTTAAATTGGATTGGCAATCAGTCACCTGTCAACTGATACTCATGGTCCAGGTATCTTGTTAAATACAAGGATGAGAAAAAAAATCTTACAATTACTTACAGTAGATTTATCATGGCTAAAGGTGCAAAAAAGGTTTTTCTTGACCACAAAAAAAAAAAAAAAAAAAAAAACATTTTTCTGTTGAGTAGCAAAGGGGTATGAAAAGAATCGTTTAGCTTCAACATCATATTTTATGTACTCGTGCACTGTAATGTCAGTTTTAGAGGTGTTGATAATTTTCCATTTATTTTTGATTCATATCTCATTGTGCCGCAGCTTTTAGAAAAAAAAAAAACTTGCTTAGAGATAAGCTTTATTCCCAAACTGACCTGCTATTGTCGGCAGGATTATCTCAATCTTTGACTACTTTTTTCCCCATCGCAGCCATCAAAGTTTTTATCTTGCTCAGTTTTGTCACAATCATATCGTTTATATTAGCATATGTAGTATTATTTAATGCCCAGGGGACAAATGTCCTAGTTGTAGCTATGATTCAGAATTTATAATATCTATATYTCGTAATCGGTCATTTAATGGAAATCACTGCTTTCCTGGTCTTGTGCAGCTCCCCTTTCCCTTGTCCAGCCACAGTACGCTCTGCTCAGACRTTGTGCAGCACAATGAGATACAAATTGAATTCCTCTTCCTTCCTTATCATTTAGATAAATAACCTGAGTCTTTTCTGTGGTGGTGGGGGAAAAAATAGATGCAGCAGACAGCACAGTATGRCGCTTTGAGGATAATTTTTTCCCCCGTCTTCTGCAGTGACAAAGGGAAAAAAAAAAACCTTTGCGTTTCCTTCAATAAAGTTTCTTTGTGTGATATTATGCATAAGAAAATAATGCCTTGGTTTGTGCTAATGCTGTACAGTTTACAGAACCAGGAGAAAAAGTTTTTTTTTTTTTTTTTTTGGACATTTCATTTTCTCAAGCCACTGATTTTCCTTTCATCCCCAGGGACTTCCAGTTTGGCCACATAGATGGGAACGACTACATTAACAGCCTCATTATGGGGTGAGTGTCTCATATCCAGCCTCCTCCCCCTCCTCTCCTGTTATCCTTCTCCTTCTCAGCCTCATGTTACCTTCTGTCAGCCACTTATCCTGCTCTGCACCGGCTTGTAATGCCAGCCTTTGCCATTAAGGATGCTCTCTTGTGGAGAAGTCAATTACACAGACAGACTGTCATTTTTTTTCAGTGCTTTTTTGCAACTTTTAACCCTCAGACTATGGAGAGCCGTTTTAGACATCTGACAAAAAAAAAACAACACAAAGATCCAAATGCAAACACTCCTACAAAACTGCACGGAAAAGGTCAGCTTGGTTTAAAGGACATTTCAGGAACTTCTGAAGAGGCTGTGTGTGGCTTAAATCTGTAGTGGTCCTGTGTTTTTAATATCTCTCCACAGAGCAGCACTAATGATGCAGTAAGACCCTGCTGCAGCAGCTTTGTGCCCAGTCTGTTAGGGTGTCATGCTTGGTGAGACCCTCCATCTGACTTGCCACACTTTTAATTAGACAGAAAGCCCCACTATAGTGTTAAGGGCCATTGGGGCTCTAGCAGTTGACTTGTCTGTTTTGTGTCTTACAGTATCTCATTACGTGCGTCTGTTTAATTTTGTGTGAGAGCCTGCGAGCGTAATGGGTCCGCTGCAGGATGTTGTTTTAATTTGAGCATGTTATTGTTTGTAAGAGGCAGATTAWAGCAGACGTGGTCTCCTAAGTCCCATGTAATTAAGTCAGCGTGTCAGCGAGGATCGTGGAAGTTGGATTTGAAATATGACTACGTTCAGCTAACAAAGTTCTTGCGCKGAGTTAAAATTAGGCAGGCACTTTAAGGATAAAGGAGGTGATTAGCACTTCTAATTTTGTATGGGCATATACTGTGTGCACTTCACTAGGTTTTTATGAGGCTGAATTTGGCTGCTGTGGTGCAGGATTAATTGCCCTCTTTTGAGGGATGAAATCCTGGCCTGTCAGTGTCCGCTAATCCTCTCTCATAGGAGGACTGTAGAAATAAATCTGATGGCTTTTTATCCTTCTTTCTGTCATCACTGTGATTACTGACAGCGGTCTGTCAGTTCTYTGTTCAACTAAAGGCTTCTCATGTTAACATTAGAAGTGCATATACATAAGAACACATGAACAATGAGTGACATTCAAAGTCTCGAGCCCTTTCATGATGGTAGACTTTGTGTTTGTGTGTTAGGAAAACATTTCATGAATCATATGTCAATTTTCAACAACAGATWCAGAAAGTAATCATAAATGTTTATCTGCAACTGTTGAACTTTTAAAGTCAACTTTAAACAAGATGGCTAACACAGCTAATCAACCTTAAAGGAGACACATCTTACTTTTAAATTCTTCTTTTTCACATTTAAATCATTCAGTTGGGGTCTATATAAAGTGGAACTGCAATGGTTTTGTCTAAATTTCCCCTTATTGTAACTCCACAATCCCTTCTTTCACCTGAGATGTTTTTCAGATCAACTCGTTTTGAGGCTGTCTTGGTCTGTTGTACTTTAATAGAGGGGTTTACAAATGTATAGTGCTGCAGAAACATTTATTTACAAATTAATTAAAATATGTCAACAACAGAAGACTTGTCCATCCAGCTTTACATGTTGGAGCCAGAGGAGAATGAAGACCATCAAATTGTAGTTGGTAAGTCCAGACCTTATTTGCCAGTTAGGTCGCAAAAATTGTGACTTAATAGTTTAGAAAACGAAACAGAGAATAGAGAAAACTGAACAGATTGAAAAATGACTCCAACAGAATATGAAGATATCTACACAGCACCGGGAGAGACTAAATTAAACTTTTCTGCACTCCTGCAGACTCCAAATACACAACAAAATGTATTTTACAGTGAATATGGCATGATATGTCCCCTTCAACAAACACAAAAATGGAAACACTTCATTGGTTTATAGATGCTGAGCTAAAATTTGTGTGTGGCCATAGTAGAGTCATCCTTATCTTTTAATCCAAGCAACAGATTAGGCAAGAACTTTGTTTACAACTTTGACATTACTTTTGAAGTCAGCTTTGTTAGCAAACTATTCCTTGGATAGATTTTAGTGAGCTCTCATACAGTAACTGTTTTATTTGCGTCTAAAACTAATTAAGTGTTGAAATAAACCTGATTCAAGATGGCTTTTTACAGAAATATCAATGTTATTTTAAATGAATGGGTTAACATTTAGGGAATTATTAATTTGGACCTGTTTTTCCCTCCTGACAACCATGTTTGTTTATTGTTTTATTGTCTTTTAAATTGTATTATTTGATTGTCAGTAATAGAGTCCAGATGACAAAAATAGTCAAATTTGTTGTTTAAAGTCAATTCAAATGTTTCTCCTTTTATCTCTTGTCCCCCCTTTGCGTATCAAAAATTGTATCTAATTTTTTAAAAAATTTCAATATCAAGTTTAGTATTTTTGTACCAGAGCAGCTTTATTCTGATGTAGTATTTAGAACAACTTTTCGTGTGTACCTAAAGTTATATTATGCTGACACTGCTATTTTAATCCTGGGCCTCCCTTAAGGGAGAGGTTTTGAAAGTCAATAAAACCCTCTTTTCTTTTAAATAGACAAATCGTCATTACCAGCCAGCCTCATTCCTTTCATTTGGACAATAAACAAATATAATTGGTATGGTATGATTTTTAAATGAAATCTTATATGGYACTTGTTTTCTGTAGTGGAAATAAAATGATTAAGTATGTCCCTTCATCACGGTGCCAACCTCCCCAGTAGTGCCACTTACAGACATAAAGGCTAATTCAGTTTTACTTTAAATGGGTGCCATCTGTTGGAGTAGCCTTTATGTTAGATGAAAATATGCATTCATTACGTGTGCGTGCGTGTGTTTGCGTGTGTTGTATGTGTTTACGTGATTGCAGATCTCAGCTGGACAGAGTTGTGAAGCGTTGATGACTCCACCACACAGGCGTGTGTGTTTGCACTCCTGATCCCAGCTGGGTGAAGGATTGGGACATTGATGGATATGTTTGCGCATGTGTGCAATTTGTTGCCAGGTTGAGTATCACCGTGGGGATGGGAAATGGCAGCGCAGTGATGGACTGTGTGTGTGTGTGTTTGTGTGTGTTTTCACATAAATCTAAGCACCGGGATACCTTATCTAAGCTAAGCTTTGGTGTTGCATGAGATGTGTGGAGGAGGGATTAGTTGTTTTATGACCTTATTCCTTATCTTGCTAAGATTTATAATTCCTTTGCCGATTTGTGGAGCTTAGCAAGCTCAGGAGTGTAAAGTGAAGGTTACCGTTTGAGTCCTCTGCTAAAATGAAGATGAGTGGACTGCAGGGCTTGTTTGTGTCTCAGCATGGCTACAGAGGGACTTTCCTCTGGACTCTGCAATTTTCCTTTAGTAAAACAGAAAAATATTTTATGAATAAAAAAACTGAAGAACAGACCAATTTAGATTTCAAGTTTCCCTTTTTTTAAATAATAAATTCATAGTTCAGATCTTCTGATGTGAGGTTCTGTGGAATGTTTCCAGATCTTAATTGAAAAATAATACTGCTAAGTGGCCTTGCTGGATGATAAATTGTCTCAAAARTTACTGCGATAAATGATAACATTGTTTGAAGACCATTTTAAACTAATATAATGCTCCCCGCCCGCCTTTTAAAAAGGTTACAAATTGAACTAGACTGGAATTTAGGAAAACACACAACAGTTGCTGAAACTAAAATTGCTTCCCACTTTCTCTATCCAAGCTGGTGCAATTTTTCTGTGCTTCTTCTTCTCCTTCATAAAATAACTGTGGTCATCCTCACGCTGCTTATGAAATCTGTGCAAGTTTATGGTGTTTCTGTGAAGCTACAGTCAGAAAACAGTTGTAACATTGGTACCCACTTCTATCTAAGCTGGCACAATTTACTCTGTATGTGTCTTCCTCTGGCTTTATAAAATAATTGTGGTCAGCCACATGCTGCTTATGAATTTTACAAAATTTACTTAGTATTAAAAAGTAATAAATCATCTAGACAAACCCAAGGTTTTACACAGTGCTGTGAGGCCGTCCTGAGGCATCACCAGCTGGAAGAAGGCATCAGAAAACCAAAGACACCTCGTTAGCTAAATGCCTCTTAGTGGCGTTCTCGTGCTACAGAGTTTACAAGACCATTCGCTTGGCAAATACTCGAGACAGAGTTCAATCCGCCCTATGCAAAGGAGTGTCCTGGATTTTAAGCATGTTCAAAGAAATTGTAAGAAAAAGGGCTTAATTCTCCTGCTGCTCGTGTCAGAATGACCCACAAAGCCTCTGACCTAAAGGCAGCAGGATTTTTAAATAGTTTTCACAAGTCCGTTAGATGCGTCTCAATTATGTTTTTGTAATCTAAAGTGCAAGAGCAGCTAAGATAACTGCTCGTAACCTTTCCATAGAACCTTTCTTTAAATTGTCCTTTTAGAAGTAATGCCACTCCCAGAAAAGCCAGTCTGTGCTGCTTTCTCACTGGCAGAAAGAACTCTTCATTTAATTAAAAGTTGTGCAAAAAGCTTTGTTTATCTCATCTATTCTTTTTCTCCTGTCTTGCATTGTGTGTTGCAAATTGCTTCCATCTAATGATTCACTTTGATAATAGCACCCCATGGAACTAAGGTTAAGAAGATTAAAAGCTGATTTTTTTTCCTCAGCGAGGTGGCCGTGCCCTCCGTAATCATCCTCAACACATCCAACGAGCAGTACTTCCTGCCCAGTGAGCCGATTGAGACCATGGAGCAGCTGGTTCAATTCATCAACAGTGTTTTGAACGGTTCTGCACAGGTCAGAATCCTCCACTCCTCTCCGCCTTCCTAGTCTCCCATTCCTGCTTTCTGTTTACGCATTCAGCTCAGAATGGCTCATTTGCCCCCTCCTTCCCCTCGTGTTGTACCATTGTAATCACACAAGTACTCTTCATTAATCAGGCGTGCTGTCTTGCATTGTAAAGCCCTCCTGAAAAAATATTCACACCAAAAGAATGATTTTTGCAATCTCCTTTTACGTGTTTATATTATGTTTTTCTGTTTTATTTGGACAGATTATCTACAAGAATTCTCTTTTAAATCAAACACTGAGATTACTACATGGCTCCGTGTTGTAGCATGTGCACAAACATGGGAAAAGAAATCTGTTTTTCCTGCTCTGCACTGAACTCACCAGATGTATGACACCATAAGTCAGGCAGTCAGAGGTCCTCATTTTTCTGTTTCCGAGAACATTCTGAGTTATTTTTTACTTAGTAAAACAAACCAACTCCCACCAAATAAACAGTAGCAGAAACCTCCAAGTTTCTGCTGTACAGTTTCTGCATAAAGCCTGGACAATTTAGCCTTTTTACGTCATGATGGTAATGGGCTGGTTCATGTTTCATGTAGAACTCAGAATAATGGTGGTTGGAAAGTATGTTACAGTATTCACTGTGGATTTCAAGGATGTTCTTGTAGAATGCGGAGAGCATATTTTYTTTCCCTGTGAATGGAAAAAATAAGTATTTTTTTTGCCACTTTTCAAATAAAACTCATACGTTGTGAAGAGTGGAATACAGATGGTGAGTTTTGCTTCGTGTAAGGGCAGATTTGGAAGTCTGTGGCTCGAAGTGTATTTTGTTTTTAGATGCAGACTTTTTTCTTTTAAGTATATACTTACACCCTGCTATTGTGACACATAGTCCAGCTTTAATGGTCTTCTATTGTTTCCCCATTTTCAGCAAAGCAAAAAAGAAATCCAACATGCTATAAAAATGGGTGTAATAAAACAAACTTTTTTTTATTTGCACTGGCCTCACGCAGGCTAAGATTGGTGTGCAACAGCTGCTTCCACAGGGATTGTCTCCTGCCCACCTTCAGCTTGTTCACAGAGCTAATTACCTGGACATCCTGATGAATTAGCATCAGGACTGATCACTTATTTGCTGCCCAGGTGCTTTAAGCTAACTAATGAGCTCATGTGGAGCTGAGCTGCTGGATAACACCCATATTTGAGTTTCTCCTATTATATCATTTTATGCAGAGAAGGATATTAGGGTATTTAGGATCTAATGGGTAGATGGACTTGATGCATACACTGCAAAAGCGTCCATCTAACCAAGTCGTTCAATCTTATATGAAGCCAAAAATGATTTTAGATCTTGTTTTAAGACTGATACACAGTCAGGGGGCAGAATGTGTTAGATTATTTTTCTTAGCCTGGAAATTTTTCCTTATTTGAAAAAGTCTTATCACGTGAGCTTGTTTTACTTCACTGACAGATCTTTCACCTAATTTGAGAAGATTCAGACTATAATCTAGTATTTTTAAACAAATTTTTAGCTGGTTAATTTTTTTCAGTGTAAAACTTTAAATTAAGATGTTTTTTTTAACTTTTTTATTGTTTAAATTAAGTTCTCATGTAAATGTCATAAACGGCATACAGAATTATTATTTATAAGCAATGAAGACAAATTTGGAATTGAATAAAAATGATAATGTATTTTTTAAGTAAGTTCAAACTTGTTCAACTTCAGTTTTACATATCAAGGCATTGGAAAAAAAATCTTACCAGATCTTAAAATTATGTTAATCTAATAATCACTTCACTGAACCGTGTCTTGCAGGCATATGGAGGTGATGGCTTCATTCAGAGGATAAAACGTGTGGTCTTTGATGCCAGGTCCACCATTATGGTAAGTTCATCTCTATTCAGTTTCCAACATGCGGACAGTTGAAGAATTCTGTAGTTCTTAAACACAGGGCAGTTTCAAAAAGCTTTTTATACCAAAGCTAAATCCAGTGTTTTGACCTCTATATTACAACACATGGGATTATAATTCAATTGAACACATTTAGGAACATTTTCGCCCTAAATGAGCTTCCTTCATAAGGTGGCTGGGCTCAGCCTTAGTGTGAGGAGATCCGTCATCAGGCGGGAGCTTGGAGTAGAGCCGCTGCTCCTCCGCATCGAAAGGAGTCAATTGAGGTGGTTCATCTAATTAGGATGCGTCCTAGACGGCTCTGTTTAGAGGTGTTTCAGGTACATCCCACTGGTAGGAAGCCCCCAGGAACACCCAGGACTCGTTGGAGAGATTATGTATCCTCTCTTGCCTGGGAATGCCCCGGGGTCCCCCAGGACGAGCTGGAAAGTGTCTCTTTGGGGAGGGATGTCTGGTTTTCCCTCCTGGACTTGTTACATCTGCAACTGGACTATGGATAAGCAGCAGAAGATGGAGATGGAGATATTTAGGAACAATTTTTATAATAAAAACATGACTGTGTTTGTGTAAGAAGGGTTAATTTTGCACCCTATAGGTTTTGTGGACTAATCAAATTCTGAACACTTATTTTATTTCTTTAAAAAACAGTATTTAAAAGACAAGTGTGGGTGTACAGCAGAGAGTATGCAGTGCAGACAGTAAACACAGCATGGACAGAAGGAAACAAGCTGCTGAGCAGGGGGAGATGGACCAGTGTGACAGGAAAGGGTCAGGGAGCTGAACTTGGTCCTCCTCTCACTTCTGCTCCAAGTAGCTGGTTCTTTCGGGAGAACTAGTGTTTATTTTAGCAAGGGTGTGATAGGAATGTAAAAACACAACTGTGTTGTAATACTTTTCACTTGGTGCATAAATTTACCAGTGGTTCAAACTTAATACTGAATTAAAAAGTAAATGTTGAGGCTATGAAACCTTAATGAAAAAAGTGTATTGGATATCAATATTGGTGTGTAGTGCCATTATAATATCAACTGTTGTGATAAAACACAACATGGGTAAATTAAATCAGCTAGTTTAGAAACCTCTTGGAATTTGCATCACATTTGTTTGGCATGCTCCAAGCTTAGAATAAATTTATCTCTGGAAGACATTTTAGTTTGTGAGGAGGGAGCATAATTCAATTCAACTTCCATAAATAATAATGTGAAAAATGCTTGGGAAAAAAAGACAGACTTTAGAGTACAAATATATGAAAGTAGAAGTGAGAAGGGTTTTAGAAAATTAGGGTTTATTTACTGAAATGACTTGGTAGACTTTACAAATTTCAGTGGGAAAAGAAAAATACCAAGCACTTTGTAAATAATGTACAACTTTTAATGTATGACTCTTAATGGCAGTTGCACAAAGCGAAAAAATTATTTGGCTTAAATTACTGTTTTAAAAGGAATGAAACTAAACCCACTGAAATTTTTCTAAATTAGAATCATGTTGACTAAATTAGCTTACAATTAGATGATTGGATGAAAAAAACAGTTAACAGGTGTTATTATGTTGTCCTCAAAGTACTTATTTTAATGCGTCTCTGACAGAATCACGAGGAAGCAACAGCATTAGGTCCAAATGAGTCATAGCCAGCTCCGAGCGTAGCTAACCCTAGGCCTGTCGCGATAGTCAATAAATMAATTAATTGCACGATAAGTTATTTTGAGGTTGGTAAAAAAAAATGAGGACGATAAGTTTCATTTTCCTGCTTGTTGGTTTACTTCCTCTCTCTCCCTCTCTGTGCTCTGCTACACAGGGGCTCAGCTGACTCCTCCCCTTCTGTTTTCTTAGTGTCGGGAGGAGTCAACTCTTGCGTTAGCGTGAGAGCTCATAGCAATAACAAACTAAAGAAACGTTTCAAAGCAGAACGCGGCTGCTGCAGTGTCGGAGCAATTGCAGAGCCTGAAATTTGCTGCAGGGAGACACACAGAGAGAGAGGAGGAGAAGGGATGGGGGCTGAAACTCCCCCAGACCCGCGACAAACTCGTCAAGACTTTACCTGTAGCTCCCAAAAATAACAGGAAACTTAAACGTACCAACACCCCAAAAAACCTGTAGCTGTCCCAACAACTCATGAGGAAAACTCTGAACTGTCTGATTTCCTCCC
>NW_013952451.1:1032239-1041119 GCF_001266775.1 Austrofundulus limnaeus
AACGTAAATTTTAGCAGCACATCTATAGAAGTTTACTCTGCTTCAGTCTTAAACTGTTAAAAAATGACTAATAGTAATAAAGTGCAGTAAATTTCAGTTCATTATTAAATGGAACAACTAAAACAAAGTCTTAGAAGAACCACAGTGAAAAATAAAATGCTTTTACAAGAAACTTCCTTCCATATTCTGCTAATGTCTTAGTTTGTCCTACAAGAAAAAAAAACAGCATTGAAGTTACTGCAACAACAGTGCTGTTTATGAAGGCTACTGCTGGCAGCAACAAACTCTTTGAATTCTTTGTCATGTCTTGTCCTCAAATGTTTAATCAAATTGCTGGTGTTAAAACATCCAACTTTCGCTCCTCCCCTTGACAGTTTAGCAGAGCACAGCAGCCAAGTCTGCTTGTTTGGTGCCCTCATTTGGTGAGGTACACTTCGCTGCAGCATGCAGAACGGGGCGGTGACAGACCTTTCCATCAGTCCCATACGTTATATGGAAATGGGACTATTGCATTCCGGAAATGAAGGTTGCTCCTTAAAGACGCGGGATTAAGAGAGCAAAGGAAGAAGAAAGGAAGAAGTTAGAGAGTTTCTTCTACTGACGTTGAAGTACTCAGAGCATTATTGATTAATTTCTTTTATCCACCTCCCCAAACACAGACCCTCAGGTTAACCTCACAGGTTTAATGCCTAAGGTTAACCTCACAGGCCTAATGCCTAAGGTTAGTTTGTTGCTGTAATATAATTTTAATATCCAAAAACAACAAAGATTTAATAAAGATTTGRAAATGAAAAAGGGACATACCACGTGACATAACACGTTGTGTAGCCATTTCCTTACTGTAAAATTTGTATTGTTAATGTTGATAGTGTTCGATAGAAAATAKTGTCACTAGCGCCCCCTKCATTTCCGGAATGCAATAGTCCCATTTCCATATAAGGTATGGGACTGACGGAAAGGTCTGTCACCGCCCCGTTCTGCATGCTGCAGCGAAGTGTACTTGCATTTGGTGGCCGATCTTAAAATATCTCCAAACTGCCGACGTTACTTCTTCTTCTTCTCATCGTTCTTCTTCTGTTATTCGTGGGTGCGGTCGGAAATAACTTGTCAGTGCATTAGCGCCCCCGCCTGGTATGGATTGTTGTTTACCCTTTGTGCTGCAGCGCAGCACAGGAGGAACAAAAAAGGGGACAAAAGCGATATCGGTTAAGAGTATCGGCCGGCTTTTACGAGTACGAGCACTTGATGCTGGTATCGGACCCGATACCGGGACACCTCTAGTTTTAGCTCCAACAAAGTCATTACCAAAGTGTCTGTACTGAAACCTTGACATACAGTTAATGATCAGCTGAAGGATGAAGCATCTCTCAGGTCCTGACACTTTGCTTTTGCCCTCCTTTTGTCTATTTTTCCTGTTTTGTAAGTACATCTTTCACAATATGGTGACAGTTCTGTACAAGAACTGAACAGAGAGTGGAAAAAGGCATCCAAAATTCAAGGAAATTACTTGAAAGACCTTCAGAAAGTCTAAAAACACTTGATGAAGACTATAAAAGATTGCACAATAGTCTGGCACCTTGAATGAAATTTTGGAAGAACTTACGAATAGTAAAAAAAAATCAGAGTTGCGCAGATATGCTTGATATAACACCATATTTAGTGATTTATTCCTTTTTGCTGCTTCTAGTTCTTCTAAAAAGACTGTTGATTTGATTAAAACGCACTTGTAGCAACTGGTATCGCAATTCTAGATTCTAGAATTGTAGATATAAAGTAACATTTTTAAGAATTTCCATATCTTTGTATTTATAATAACCTATGTTGGTTGGATCATAAAGACTGTTGGTGTGTTCAACAATATATTCAGACAGACAAGCATTGAAATCGGACCGCTTCTTGTGAAATTTGGGAATTATTCATTAATCTCAATTTCAACACAGAACACTCGGCTGTCTCTAAAGGAATGCAGATAAAGAAGGTTAGACTCCTGAAATCCAGTGTAAAACAAAACAAGCAGCACAGATGATAGTGTAACTTATTGCAAACATGAAGTGACATGACATCTAAATATTACTAAAACATTACATTACTGCTGTGTGATTTCAGCAAATCTTTTGTGACCTGCCTTCTAAGAACATTGCAAATGAATGGATTGAATTGTGTTGCATTTTTTATTAAAAGCACAGAAGCCTACATGTGACTTTTCAACAGAAATGTTTTGATCTGTAAATTCTGGCTTGTTAAGAGATGCGTGATGTATTTATTAAACAGTGACTCACTTCAGAACAGCTCAGCTACACTGAATAGATAACAAAACCAATGCATCTGTATCTTAAGACTGAAAAAGATCTGAGAAATAAGACCAGAGCTTGACTGCTCCACCAGGAGGAAAGAAAACTAAGCTGTAGGGGTCTATTGACCCCCATTTTCTCTTGGACTCTGTTGATGTATGCATCCTGTTTCCTCGCAAAGACCTATCATGGACAGTGCGCATCTCAAACCATGCTTGGCAGCTCCATTATATTTCACCCAAGGCTCTCAGACAAACTGCTCTTCTCGTTAGCACTTGGTTTGGGTAGAAAAATAATCAGATACAATATGACATTTTGTTTTAGTATGGGTTCAACCTGACAGCTCTTTGTGTGGAGTGGATTTTTTTTTTTTTTTGTTGTTCTTTGTGATTTTTCTGGAGTCACAATAGACTGTACATAAAAATGGACATTGTAACATGATGTATTGATTTGTTAGCTAATATTTTAATTATCCAAAAGTGGTACTGGGTTGTTGCTGTTTTGGATTTTAGGATGCAGAGCGCTACAAACAAAGAAGGGATTTGATTGAGTTCTCAAAGATGCACAGTTTACTGCAGTGATTATCAACCTGTGGCCCCTGAGCTCATCCTGTCCAGCCTGCAAAGAGTTAAATTATTATGCATACTCAAATACAGGAATAAGTTAAGAATGATGGTGCCTTATCCAATCAAAACACTCACTCACTGAATGTGAGAAGCTAAAAAGTTAGTTTTTTATTATAAATAAGAAGCAGGAAATAGCAAAATCAAAATGATTTAACACAGCCTTCATGTACAAATGGTGTTTGCCACAATAAGCTTGTTCTTCAGTTTGTTAGAAGAAATGATCTTCAAAAGGACCATTCAACAACATTTTTACTAAAATTTTAATTCATTTCCCTGCAGGACTAAAAAAAAACATTTGTCTCGATAATTCAGACTTAAGACAAGAAAGACTTGAGTTTGAGGTTAATGAAGGGATTTTGAGAGGATTTTAATTTATGCTGATGACCCATGGATTTTTACTGCTGTGTTCAAATTTGCATAAACAGCAATTTTGTTTTCAAGGATTGTATCAATTTATGAACCTTTGTTTTGTTCTGTCTTTTTCTCCACTCTTTCCTTTTTAAATTTTTTTTATTTAAATTTTTTTGTTTCCCTTTGGTCTTTCGTCGCCCCACTTTTCCACATCAGTCTGTGTTTCGTAGCTCTCCGCTGCTGGGCTGCTTCCTTTTCGGCCTCCCGCTCGGCGTGATTAGCCTGATGTGCTACGGCATCTGCACGGCTGAGACCGATGACGGTTTGGAGGACGCAGACACGCTGAAAAGGGAGGGGCTGACCGACGAGGAGGAGGAGGAAGAGGAGGAGGAGCGGCAACGCACCGCTGAGCTGGAAGGTCCTGAAGAGGATGAGGATGTTGGTGAAAAGGATCCTGAGGAGAAGAAAACTGATTAACACAGGGGCGCACATCAGATAGAGGATGATTGACCCAGTCAGACGTGGTGACCTGAAACTCAAAGACGGATCTATGTGATACCGTTCTTTGTTTTTCATCTCACTTTCTCCTCAAAGCCCCTCTAGCACAGACTGTTCTTCTTCTCAAGTTCTATGTATTGATATATGAGGCTGACTGCTTGGCAAAGCCTCTGAATTAAAAATAACAGTCTTTTCAATTATGGAGTGTATACAATAAACAGGAAAACAAGGGATGGCAGTGAACATACCATCTAATTTATTGATATTCACCCATGTGATATGCTACACTCGCTTTGAAGTTTTGTCATTATTTAGAAAACCCTTAGATTATTGCAGTTTTTTTGTCGTATCCCAAAGTTTTTCTTTTTTCTTTTTGATTTCTGATCTAGTAGAAATGGATGAATCTTGCCTTTAAAATCCAATGGAGATGGACTTCATTGTTTTGTTTACTTTCACCATATCTTTTGACCTAAGCTGTACCTGGTGTTTTACTGAACTGAGTAGAGTGCAAAAGAAGTGCCCATGGAGGATCTGCCATAAATCAAAATGTGCTTTCTCTATCGTACATTGTTGCCTGAAAACCTTTCTTCGTCTTGTTCCTCGAGGGTTGCAAAGTGCCGAGACAGTCGTGAATTTTAACCTGCTTTTCTGTCAGCCACCTGTCAATTTGTGTTGAAGGATGATGAAAAAATATCTGGATTTGTAATTTCCATCACTGTTCGTGATACCAAAATAGGTAAGTTGTTTATTTATTTATTTTTCTTTCCCCATTTCCACTAGAAAATGACCAGTCTGCTGAAAATTCCTTGTACCTGTCAAGCAAAAGCCATAACATGCATCAACGGCTCCTGTGGCTTCGAACAGCTTTTTATTCCTCAAATAGACAGCAGCTGTCTGTTTGCATGTTTCATTTTGTCCTCCATCACTGGTTGCTTTATAGAATTTGTCTTGGCAGGTTGAAGTGTACATCCCAGTGTAGTGAAATGTACACAAAAAGAAAATGATATAAGAACTTTTTTTTACACTCTTATGTTGTCAGTTTGTCTCAAGGCTATTTAAATCCCACTTTCTTCTCTTTCACTAAAGCTATGTATTAGCTCAAATCCATAGAGAATTGTGGATTCTTCTTTAATCCACAGAGATATTTTTAAGTATAATGATGTTTTTTTTACGGATAATCCACATAAATCTAGATTAGGTGAAACTGAGACCGTTGAAGCATCTTTCAGGCTTACTAACCCAAGTAATAGAGATAGGCTCTTAATCATTTCTTTAAAAAAGCAGAATATGCTTTTTGTTCAACTTTAAATATTTAAAATAACATACATATTTCCTTTCTTATTCATGAATAGTTAAGAACGCTCATTTGATTACAATTTTTAACTCCTACCAAAATGGAAACCAGTTTAAAATCTATAAAAAGGCCACACCAAGTCTTTCAGATGATAAAATCCAAGTTAATTTAATAAACATAAAGAGGTGATATTTTATCTTCAAAATCCTCCTCATAAACATGTTTTTACCATATGGGGTTCATCTAATTTCCACTGTGAAATCATGCTTCCCTTGCCTTCTGCTCTTTGTAGTTGCCTACAGTTTTCTTCTAAATGTTTTTTTTTTATATTTTTTTAGGTTTGAATTAAGATTGTCTTGTTTTATTACAGGTTTGAAAGATTAAAATAAAAAAAATGTTCCCCAACACCCATTCCCCCTTTTTTTGACAAGTGTCTTATTTAAAATGTTAAGTTATTTATGTATACAGTGTTTTAAAGAAAAACTTTTTAAAATAGTTTTCTGATAGTCTGTCTATTTGAAATACTTCATTCATGTTCCTGTAAACAAGGTAACGTAGGTACAGTGGTTTGCAAAAGTATTCATACCCCTTGAACTTTTCCATATTTTGTCACATTACAACCACAAACATAAATATATTTCACTGGAATTTAATGTGAAAGACCAACACAAAGTGGTATACAATTGTGAAGTGGAAGCAAAATTTTACATGAATCAAAACATTTTTTACAAATAAAAAACTGAAAAGTGCGACGTGCAAAAGTATTCAGCCCCCTTTTCCCTGAGTGCAACCAATTGCATTCAGAAGTTGCCTGATGACTGCTAATGACTCAAAAGGGTCCACCTGTGTGTAATCTAATCTCAGTACAAATACAGCTGCTCCATGACGGCCTCAGATGTWGGTTAAGAGAATATTGGGGAGCAAACAGCATCATGAAGTCCAAAGAACACACCAGACAGGTTAGGAATATGGTTTTGGAGAAGTTTAAAGCAGGCTTAGGTTATAAAAAGATTTCCCAAGCTTTGAACATCTCACGGAGCACTGTTCAATCCATCATCCGGAAATGGAAAGAGTATGGCACCACAGTAAACCTGCCAAGACAAGGCCGTCCACCTAAACTTACAGGCCAAACAAGGAGATCACTGATCAGAGAGGCAGCCAAGAGGCCCATGGTGACTCTGGATGAAATGCAGAGAGCCACAGCTCAGGTGGGGGAAACTGTCCACAGGACAACAATTAGTCGTGCACTACACAAATGTGGTCTTTATGGAAGAGTGGCAAGGAGAAAGCCATTGTTAAAAGAAAACCATAAGAAGTCCCGTTTGCAGTTTGCCAGAAGCCATGTTGAGGACACAGCAAACATGTGGAAGAAGGTGCTTTGGTCAGACGAGACCAAAATTGAACTTTTTGGCCAC
Organism: Austrofundulus limnaeus; assembly: GCF_001266775.1. Taxonomy (NCBI): domain Eukaryota; kingdom Metazoa; phylum Chordata; class Actinopteri; order Cyprinodontiformes; family Rivulidae; genus Austrofundulus; species Austrofundulus limnaeus. The sequence goes on from NW_013952451.1 coordinate 1,038,715, forward strand.
AATGCAAAACGCTATGTGTGGCGGAGAAAGAACACTGCACATCACTCTGAAAACACCATCCCCACTGTCAAATATGGTGGTGGCAGCATCATGCTCTGGGGGTGCTTCTCTTCAGCAGGGACCGGGAAGTTGGTCAAAGTTGATGGGAAGATGGATGGAGCCAAATACAGGGCAATCTTGGAAGAAAACCTGTTGGAGTCAGCAAAAGATTTGAGACTGGGGCGGAGGTTCACCTTCCAGCAGGACAACGACCCTAAACATAAAGCCAAAGCTACAATGGAGTGGTTTAAAAAAAAGAATATTCATGTGTTAGAATGGCCCAGTCAAAGTCCAGACCTAAACCCAATTGAGAATTTGTGGCAAGATCTCAAAACTGCTGTTCACAAACGCTCTCCATCCAATCTGACTGAGCTTGAGCTGTTTTGCAAGGAGGAATGGGCAAGAATTGCAGTCACTAGATGTGCAAAGCTGGTGGAGACATACCCTAAAAGACTTGCAGCTGTAATTGCAGCAAAAGGTGGCTCCACAAAGTATTGACTCAGGGGGGCTGAATAATTTTGCACATCGCACTTATCAGTTTTTTATTTGTAAAAAATGTTTTGATTCATGTAAAATTTTGCTTCCACTTCACAATTGTWTACCACTTTGTGTTGGTCTTTCACATTAAATTCCAGTGAAATATATTTATGTTTGTGGTTGTAATGTGACAAAATATGGAAAAGTTCAAGGGGTATGAATACTTTTGCAAACCACTGTATGCAGGGCTTGTTACATCAAAATCACAAATATTGATAGATTGATCATTTGCTGAAAATCAGCCCCTTTCAGCCATTTGTCCCTCTCATTAACTTATGACTCAAATATTTCCAAGTGTCCGTATTGCTCCATCGTATGTAAATTTACAAATGGAACTTTTGAATCCTCTTTTCCTTTGTCTTTAGATTGCCTGTCTGTTTTCCTTCGAGTCATCTATGCGTCAWACTTCAATTAACAGCAATAAATACGTTTTTTCGTTTTTATTTTATTATTTATTTTCCCACCAGTACAATTGGGTGTAGAGTTGTCTTCTCAATTATTGCACATATAATCATATTTTTGGAGAAATAGGTTTAACCACGGCTGATCGCATTACTTGATGGGGAAACTCATTATTTTCTTCTCTTTAGGGAATCGCAGCAATCACAAGCCAAACTCAAGAGACGTGACTTAACATAATGAGAAACTGCAATGGACACGGCCAACTTCCCTTCTGAAGCATAGGGAGAGAAATCCAGAACAGAAAATGGTTATTGGGTTTGGAAAGTTTGTTTGGTTGATTCCTGGCCTGATAAAAGAGGAGATGTTCATTTTCCACAGGATGTCATTGTGAGGAGAAATTACCACAAAGGGAGAGATAATACATTACTACAGCAGAATCAGTGTCATTGAGTGGTACTGGTGCAAAAAGTAATTCATCGCTCAATTACCTCACTGCATTTTCTGAGAATGAGTTTCATCGTGAGGCAAATGAAGGAGGCCTGCTGTCTCTTTTCTGTCTGAATACTAACAATCTCGCGCACAAGACAAGGACAATTACACTGTGCTGCTCGTTCTGCCTCGCGTCGAAATGGCAAATTAAGGCGAGGTGGTAATCATCTAATTTCTGAATCACATGGGAGGTGTTTTAATGCTCGAGGTTCGCCAGCAGGGTCAAGGTAAAGAGAGAAACTGTTATTTCAGTTAATGCCTCCGCCCTGCATTTCAAGGGGATTCTGAGCTCGGTTCATGTCACTCAACGAGATGAAAAATGGCTGATTAGCTTTGCTCACCATAGAAACCAACCCACACTTGTTCTCTGTGAGGCTTTTTGGATCCTGTAGCAAAGCCTGCATTTTTGTTGCATTAAAGCTGATAGATGGCTGCAGCTGCTGAAGTCCATCTGTTTGCTGCCACTTTAAGAAAAATACCTCAAAACCCAATTACACGAACAATGTTTGCAAATCTGATCTCTTAAGATAATGTCTCCCCTCAGTAAACGGCTCTTTAGCTTGTGCTTTTTTTCTTCCATTATACATATACAATTATTTTCGGCAAAGGGAATTCAACTCAAAACTTCAACACGGCGTAATAGCTGCCTGTCAGCCTGTCAGTCGATAGAAGGTGCATGTTGCTGTTGTTTCCTTCTGAACAGCTTGACACTTTTGCAAAGTTTTCTTCATGCCACATTGAAAATGACAAGAAAAAAATGCAAAAGCAGTTGCTGCCCATCAACATAGCAAGAAACGCAATCTTGCATGAGTCAGTTACTGAAAGGAGTGGGGTGTGATGGAAAGCAAATAGGGCAAGAGGAAAAAACTTGTATAGGTCCTCTGGACGGGTTCTTCTTTAATGAAACGTTTCGTCTCTCTTCCAAGAGACTTCTTCAG
>NW_013952451.1:1041682-1043125 GCF_001266775.1 Austrofundulus limnaeus
TATATATATATGTCTTTAATTAATCAGAGAACTGAATTTTTTTATGTGTTCTACCTGGACTTTACCTTTATGTAGAAATTGTTTTTCCAACTGTCATTTTTTTTGTTTGTTTGCTTCATTCATGTTTTTTACAAGGATTCTGTAAAATGATTACCCTCCTTGAATGCTATATGTGGTGGGGGTACATTAAGCCAGTGCCTGCTGTGCCTTCTTGCTGTGCAAACATGTCCATGATATACAGCTTACAGTTCTCTGATCTTTTAGAATCCTAAACCTTTGTTTACAAGTGTAAAATACTACTTGATTTGATAAAGTTGTTGTCATCAGAGTTCAGGTTTATGAAAATGGCAGAATCTATATTTGAACTGGGATCTGTATTTGTGGAGTTTTTCATGTTCTTCTTGTGTTTGTGTAACTTTTCTTTGGATACTTTTTTTTTCTTCCACCGATAAATCATGTTTGGGCTGCTTTCAGGCCTAGGCCTTCCTTGTCTGGAATCTCAAGGGGATTTGCCTGAGACAGATGGTGAGCAAATACATGTATTTGGCAACAGACAATGAGAAATGAACATTATTTACAGGTGACTGGCTAGTGACAGGCTGTAATGGATTTGTAACCTGTTTGGGTTGTACCCTGCTTCTTGCTCAAGGAACTCATGGAGACAGGTAAATTTAGAAACATGCTGGCAGCAATAAGCAGATAAAACACATGTTGTCCACTTTTATGTTGCTACAGGCCCACCTAGTGACTGACATTGCAAATTAGACTAGGCTATAAGTGTTTTAATAATTGTTAACACTTCTGTCCCAATATTATTAAACAATAAATATACATATCTCAGTTTCCATCAGCCCATACTTGTAACTTTCTACTCTAGTGGTGAATCCAGGTTTTCTGACAAACTCAAATAATTGTCCTATATTTTCTATGGATTTCCATTATACCGCCTAAAAGTTTAGAGAAAATCCAAAAATGGCGCTTTGCCACTGTATGTGACAGTTGTTTACTGATCACCTCATAATGTAAGCTGACTTTCTTCAGCACCTAGACCTCAGTCAGGCCTCATCACATGACCTTTAAGTCTGACGCTGACCTTTGTCGGTCCAGGTGGCATTCCAGTAAACATGGCATTGTTCATTGCAGAGTCAGTGTATGCTGAATTGGCATTTTACACTTCATGTTTGAGATTTACCTTTTTTTAACAAATATTTTCTACTGGGTGTGAGAGAGTAACAAAATGAACCTTGTGACATGAACTTTTTCAACAGTAAAAATAGAAATGATCCACTCTGAGACAATGGATCATCTAAAGGGATTTCCATCTGTTATTGAAATCTCACTTAGAACAGAGGAAAGACACATATTCATACTAGTAGCCTGTCGAACAAAAACTACAAGTGATAAAATTTAAAGGCTTTTATTAAATAAAGGAGATAAATTTAC
>NW_013952451.1:1043460-1045205 GCF_001266775.1 Austrofundulus limnaeus
TTGAAACATCACTAGCCCTGAAGCTGCTGGTAGACATCGCGGTTGGAATTATCAAAGGTTTTGACACCTGAGAGACACCGTACTTTGCGGTTAGAAGCGGGGGGTGGGGTTGGGGGTAGGACCAGGGAGGATGATTCAACCACTCAACCACTAAATGTCACTGAAAACAACAAATCCTACACACTGTGCCTTTAACAGTCAGCTCATTTGCCAGAGAAGTGACATCCAGCTTCTTTTCATTTTATGACAATTTAAACAGAAACAATGATAATGTTGAGAAATAAACAATGGGGGTTGAACAGGTACACAGACAAGGTCAGGAGTCTCATCTGGACTATGATGTTTGCTGAAGACATGGTGATTTGTAGTGAGGAGCAGGTGGAATAGAGTCTGGAGAAATGGAGGTATGCTCTGGAGAAAAGAGGAACAACAGTCAATGGGAAGGAGACAGATGTAGCAGTGCAGCTGCGAGAAATAGATGTGTAAAAAAAGTCAAGTTTAGATACCTCGGGTCGACCATACAGAGGAACAGGAAGTGCATAACAAAGGTAAAGATGAAAGTGTCCTGATGCCTGAAAAGCCTGAATTTTGCCTGAAACTCTCAGACTGAAGAAGTCTCTTGGAGAAGAGACGAAACGTTTCATTAGAGAAGAACCCGTCCAGAAGACCTATACAATTTTTTTTCTTTTTTTAAAGATGAAAGTGCACTGACTTGTGCAGAGGATGAAAAATATGAAGCTACCAGGGAACAGGAAAAAAAGGGAACTTCAAATGAGCTAGTGGTGCATTAAGTCCTAATATTTGTAATCAGCCTTCATCTTCAGCTGACATTTAAAATCTGCCATGAGTACAGGTCAGCTGACACATTTTTTTCATGTGGTTGTTCAGTGGTTGACATATTTGCTACAGTTGTCATTTCTTGAAGCACTAATGGGGCTGCATCTGTATTTTGTTTTCTTTATATGACAGTAAACTATCCCTCTCTCTACCCATGTACAGTTTCTGTCTATCATGACTGTTAACACATTTATTTGTTCTCTCAGTCACTATGCAAGTGTGGGCACAAAATATTTCAATATAATTATAACAATATGGGTTTATGTAAAAAGCAGTTACTACATTGATATTGTGAAGCTGTGGTACATTTGCTTTAGGTTTTAAGATCAGAATCACCATATATTGCATATTTATTAACTGAAACTGAATAGTTATGTACACTGTGGACTGAGTTATTGTCCGAACTGCTTTGTTTGCCAGGTGTACTTGGACATCAACTTTGCCTTTGACCCAGAGGTGGCGTTTCCTGTGATTGTCACTCCCTCCATCTCTTCTCACCCCGAGGAGGAGGAACTTTACCCATCCAGTGCTTTCAGGGACCTCCAGTTAGAATAAGTTTCTTACCATTGCCGACCAACAATCCTGTATCCACAGGCTCAGGTGTTGGTTAACACCCAGCATCAAATCTGACTCAGCAAGGAAACATAGCAAGCATCATTTGTTGCTACAAAATGCCCAATGGCAAAGTGGTTGCCATAATGGCCCTCAGAGGTTCTACTGACCTGTTCTTTGAAAGGGTCAAAAACAAACAAGAAAAAAGCAGACTTAGTCAATCAGAAAGCAATATTTTACCTTTTTTATTTATTTATTTATTTATTTTGTGGTGCAGAGAGGGCTACACTGTATAAACGTATGTACTGTATAACAAAATAACCATTTAGAGAGGTCATTGTAGCTAAGTATATATA
>NW_013952451.1:1045291-1048534 GCF_001266775.1 Austrofundulus limnaeus
CTGCAAACAGAACTTAGGTCTCATCGATTTAGATGAGGAGTTGAAGACATTGGCAAAAACAGACACTATGTTACCTAAAGAAAAAATAATGACAATAACATATGTATGCACGTTGGTCATATAATTTCAAATGAAATATTTTAGTTAAAAAATATACTTACAATAATATATATATAATTTGAAAACATTCTTGAACTGTGAGTGAAAGGAGATTGTAACATGTCATTTTTATACAGTTCTTTATGTCAAAGACATCATAAAATAAAACAACCCTCACACTCAGCTCAGAAAAACAGTTTTAAAATTTGCCTAAAGAGGAACTGACATGGGCACTCTGTCTTCTGGGAGAACTTGAAAAGAAAAACACATGTCCTAAGATGAAGTGTAAATAATACCAAAAAAAAAAAAAAAAAAACCTCAGAACAAAACCCAGAAGGTGAAGCACCCACCCTCTCCATGGTGAACAGAAGAAACGTAGAAAACACACTTCAGGTATTTTCTCTTGTTGATGTGTGTAGCTCTTGTTCTTGTTGCTGTTTGTTCATATATTCTGTTTTCTAGCATGTTTAGCTTAATAAGGTTTTCTATGCTTAGAGAGAAAATCTGTAGGCAGTTATTGTGCAGACTCACAAAAGCTGCCCAGTTCCTCACAGTGACAAAGGAAACCATCCTTTTCAACTGGCAGCACTGTTTTTTCCCATAACAGATTTATGTCTTTTAAACGCATTTGCAGTCCATGAGCTTCAGCATAGTGCTTCGAAATTCTTGTTCTTGCCTGGCAAATTAGTAAACAAGTGTGTAAAATTTGTGTTTACAGTATAGTTGTGAGGACATAGGAGGATCATGGTCTGTGAAAATTTGTCTTTTTTATTATTGTTTTGTTTTATTTTATTTTTATTTTACTATTCATGACTTTTGTACAGTAGTTAGAGTTTTTTGAGCAGATTTTGGATGTAATTCTGTAATCTAATCATTTATAATTTCACTGTATGTATTTAAAATGTTTCTTATCTCATTTTTAGTTTTATGTTTGACGTAGGAATATATTGGGTATTTGTTTATGAACTGACCATGTGTGTATTGAATAAAAGTTTAGACTTCATTTTAACCTGAATGTTTATTTCTAAAGAGATTTTGGAGGCTGCAAGTAAATACTTTTTCAAACCACTCCATAAAATCTGACACATGAGGTAATTTTTCACGATTGTTTAAATTGTTGCAGATAATGATCAGTGAGAAAATATTTAGCATTTCACTGAGAACATTACCGTTTTTAAACAGCATGCCCCCCTTCAGGAGACCTTTGTGCTGCTTCTATTCATCTGTCCCTCCATGTGATGAGTGCACAGACCACTGTCTGTGTGGAGCTTTTGTTCCTCCCACTTGTTGCTGGTTCTGCTAAAATCGATGCAAACAGGCTCAGGAGAGAGGCTGCCATCACCATGGGACGAAGAAGAAGCCTGCTGTTGATCTGTTTCCTTGTTTTTATCCTCTTAAAAGGTAAAAACTTGTATGTTTTTGGGCCATTTTCATATTCCACCAGTTTGTGCAAATGATTTGTTTGGACTTTTTTTAACATAATTCTTCACTCTGGGATTTTGGAACAAACAGAATCAAGGTAGAAGAAAGTGGGCTGCAGTGTGGTAAATTTTAAAACTTATTAAAATATTGTTCACATTATTCATCGAAAGCTAAATATCCAACTAAAAACTGTAAATGTCCTGAGAAAAAAACTGTGATCTGTTTGATGTATACACATGTATTTACCTCAACAATTCAGCCAGCTAAAAAACATGCTAATGTACAAAAACTACAAAATATTGTTGTATTTAAAATGTTAGACAATAAAATTTTCATGCTAATTAACCACTTTTTAAAGTCAGTGACAAAAGATAATGTGTTTATACATACAGTAGATGTTTGAATGTTACTGAGCCCCATAGTCTTTTCAGCGTTTCTTCATAAATGTTTTAAGACAGCTGCAAGTTTTTTATTTTAAAAAAAATAATGACAAATTCTTTATGTTTATACAGTTCTTTAAGAACACTACCATCCTCTGGTACTATATTTTATTTTTACAAGCATACTTTTTTAACAACTAAATCATCTCAATGAACATAGTGTGCTGCAAGTCTGTTCCCAAGACATATAATTTATACTTTTGTGTCTTGCCTTATAATTTGTTGTAACTAAAAGTCTGCAGGGAATAATACGGTTAGGTGAAGATGTGAAGATAAACTGTATAAAAATGCCTAATTGCTGATGTTAGGCAGTGATTACAGCAATTTGCAAACTCCTTAGCCAAAATGTTTACAGTTCAACACATTAACAGTGTGAAGGGAGGAAAACAAGTTGAAGACATCACTCTTCCCATCACTACTTGATGGCTCCTCCTTTTGGAATCCTGAAACGTTTCCAGGCCAGAAAGAATGCACCGTATCTAGTCCACACATTGAGATCTGGATCTGCTGGACTCGTCCCAGCAGGACATGTCTGAAGAAAAAAAATTAAAAACAAGGCAATCAAGAAGTGTGATGATCAAATGCTAAACTACTCTGATTCTTTTTGATGGGGAGGAGCAACATTAAACTCCATCCTCACTGGATGATCCTTACCCTACCTATAAGTCTGAACCCAAGCAGTGTCTGATTTAAAAATTTAGGTCACGTGTATCTGCTTTCTGCTTTTTTATTTTATTTATTTTTTTCTTGACCCACATCTTTTGACTGTAGGCGAGGGCTGGAACAAAGATTGGTGAAGCTTCTTCAACAGCAAAGAGCAGCTCCAAAGCAGCTACAGTCACTTTTACCAAAACACTTCCATTCACTTCAAACAATGATTCACTCTCATTGTTGGGGGGTAGAGGGAGCCATTCCACCTTTTACCACTGAAAACCATGGTCTCAAACTGACTCATCTCAGCCAGTTTACACTGAAGGTCCATGGTGAAGATGCTAAAAGGAGCAGTGCTATACATTTTCAGTTGAATAGTTTTCCATTGTTACTGGGCAGGGTTAGAGTCAGCTATATTGGCCACACCAAGACAAACAGTAGTCCATGGCTGTTGGTCAGCTTTTATTTGATTATGCACACATTAAAGGGGCAACATTATGTGTTTCTCGGGCATACATTTAAATATTATACCATTATAAAGTATCTATGTCACATTTAGCTGTTATCAAAATGCTATTTTAATGTTTAAATAGAAAAAAATTATCTTATCATCACTTCCTCTTCTAAACAC
>NW_013952451.1:1049268-1056326 GCF_001266775.1 Austrofundulus limnaeus
TTACTTGGCATCTGAAAATACATTTCCTCAAAGGTGTTTTTAATCTGAAAAGAGCTTCACTGAGAGAGAACTAATGTTAAGAGCTCAGCAGAAAGTTTAATTTTCACTTTCAGTTTCACCGGAGAGCCTGCATGAATCATGGGCAGGGTGTGTGGGGAGGGGGGTGAGGGGGGCACTCTGCCATGAGGAAGTTCGGCATAAAGACACGTCCCAGGGGCGTTTCTGGTCCCCACCTGTCGTCTTGCTCCTCAGCATGGCTGCCTAAAAACGCTGCAGGATTTCTCAAGCATGCATGAATGAGTCAAAGCAAGGTTTTGGACATGGTTTTTTTATGAGAGTATAACATTATAACATGATATACAACTCAAAAAAGTTGATTTTACATGATATTGCCCCTTTAAGATTACACACCTTGCCCTTGGACTGATCTTTGCTGGTAAACCACTCTGAAATGTCCATTTATATCAATCTGTAGCGTTTTAAATCTACATATATTTTAGAGTAGATACAATGCCTGTCATCTGTTCCCTCCGCAGAGGTGTCTGGGTTCAAGATTCAGAACAAGCTGCTGGGTAAATGCCTGCAGGTAGAGGAAGGAACTACAGGAGGAAGAGTGTCGTTAGGAGAATGTGGCTCAAACTCACACGTGCAGGAGTGGCACTGGCTGTCAGAGGGCCGTATCAGGAGTCAACACACTGGAGAGTGTCTGACTGCGCCGAGTCAGGAGTATGAAGGTGTCCTCCTGCAGCCCTGCGTCCTCAGAGGAGCTGCTGCAGACGTAGGAGGAGAGGCAAGCAGCCAGGATTGGGCCTGCTCAAAGAAAGGCCACATCACTTTGATGGGAAAAGGGCTGCACCTTAGTGCTGCTAAAGAATCCTCATTAGTCTTTGTGTTGAAGGAACATAAACAGGTAATGTTTTAAAGAAGAACGACCTCTTTTTTTGTTGCGGATATGACTTAATAGATATTACTCAAGCATAAAATGCGAAATTCACATTTTACCTTAGAAAAGTTTGTCCTATAAGCATCTCAAACAGATCAAACAATGTTGTGGGTTCTCCTACAGGGCGGCAGGTGGCGAACACTGGATAACCAGACGTTGTGCGATGACAGAGACAGCAAAGAAAATCTAAATCAGCTCCATCACCAGCAGGAGGAATTGGAACAGAGGGTTTCTCCAAGTCATATCTCTGATCTGAATACTCATGCAGAAACTTGTAAGAACTAAAGATATTATTTCCTATATTTGTGTTCTTTCTGTGTTTTTCAGTCTAAGTAGTAAAAGGCCTTTGATTACAATTTGCATCTACTTTTATGCAATAACTTTAGATTCTTTCTAACAATTTCAAGAATGCCCATTTGCAGGCAATGTTTAGTTCAGAGAAACATGTCTACATTTAATCAATCAACACTTGTTTTTTTAATATTTCAATGTTCTTGATTATAAGGTTACATTTTTAATAGCATATGTTCTATTTTTTTTAATTGATGGCCTCCCTTCTCCCCCTGTAGCCATCCTCTCCACACCATTATTATGTTTTTTTTAATAATAGAAGAAAAAAGAAAAAAGTGAAATGCATTGAGAAAGAGTGAAAAAGAGATTAGAAGATTTGTAAAATATATGTTGAGAAAACACAAGACAGCACACCGGACTTCTCGGCTCCACACCTACAAAACAAAGATAGCAAAACCACAGCAACAAAAATGCATAACTATGTAATTATAATGACTTTAGCCTTGCTGAAAACTATACCCATTTACAAATATGAATATATACACAAACATACCCCTACCTCCATATCCAAACACTTTCATATATAGCATATGTTCTAGTGTCAAAATCGTTAACATGTTTTGCATTAATCAATACAATAATCAATATTTTAAACTATTTTCAGATAAACAAAACATTTCAAATGTCCAAAAATTCCTACCATTTGTACTTTAAAAAAATCCCAAATTGTCATTTTTGTTGGCTGATTTAAAATATTTTGATGTTTTAATTTTTTATACGGAAGGAGCCCATGATAATATTTCCTTTCTGCTAGTTTCAAAGAGGATTTTTAACATAATATAATTAATTGTAATAAAATATACAATAAACAACAAAATAAAATACAAGGCTGTCATCAACCATTATGTACATTTGATGCAGTCTCTTTGTGACTCACCCTGGATCTGCTTTTAGAATAATAGAATAAAATGTCCTAATAATAAGAATCTAACTGAGTTAAGTGCTCATTTCCCTCAACCTCAGAGAACATGGAGCTGGTCCACCAAACAGCACCACATCTCAGCAAAACTAATTTATGTTGTTTCACTGGAGCAAGTGGTCCTGAGTGAACAGATTTTACTTTTTACATTGAAACAGAGTGGACAGTGTGTTATGAAACAGTTAAGTTACATGCACCTTTATTCAACTCACATAGCGGGCAATCTGGTGAATTTTCACTTCCGTATTATTACTTTGCAGAATCTAAAGTTCCCAATTAAAACCTAAACATAATATAACATGAGAATCTCAGTATTTTCCAACAGAACCTAACACAGTTTCTTTGTTTTATTATTTATTCATTTTATTAGGTTGTTCAAACAAGAAGAAAAAAAATCTATATATAATAAAAGAAATCATAAATGAAATGAAGGGAAGCAGAAAATAAAAAAGTCTTCTCTGTATTTAAATCTAAACAGGCTGAAATAATTACTTTTAACTGCATGCACTAGATGACTTTTTTCTTCTTCTTCTCATCCAGTTGAAGGCATTGTGGGTTCTATTGGTGCAGAAGTATATTCTTTAAAAGATGGACTGAATCCAAACTTTGTTAGCACCAAATCCCCTGCAGATCCAACCATGGTGTTTTTCAGTTTGGACTATGGTGAGTTTGGTGCACTATAATGAACAAAATCCTTATCATTTTCTCTTTGGAAAGACTTGATTAAACCAAAAAGCTTAACAATAATTTCTGTCAAAGGTGTAATTCTGTTTTTCTACCACTAACTGGAGCTAAGTGATTGAAAAATAGCTGGCAAAGGTTGCGGTAGAAAGGAAGTGAAGTGACATTTGTAAAGAAAGTCTCAGAGTTGTAAAGTAACTAAGTACAAATACTTTGTTACTGTACTTAAGTAGAATTTTTGGTTATCTGTACTTTACTTGAGTAATTATTTTTCAGCATACTTTTTACTTTTACTTATTACATTTTTACGCACTTATTTGTACTTTCTACTCACTACATTTTTAAAAAAGATAAGAAGTAGAAAGTCGTTACTCCTATTTTATTCTGAGTTATTACTTAAACAAATACTATCCTTATAAATTTTGTCTCCTGAATAGGGTGAATTTAATTGTGATTGGATGAGAAGTATAAACATGTATCATTCTGACACACTATTAGCTTGTACACAACCCATCACAGCTGCACGCCGTTAGAAAAAATACTTTTTGGAGAAGTCATCTCCAAATAAATGTCATTTTGGAAAATCTAACTGCTCACTACTTTTACTCAGTACTTTTACTTTTAATACTTAAGTAGATTGTGTATCAGAAATTTACTTTTGATACTTGAGTACAAAAAACATCAGATACTTTAAGACTTTTACTCAAATAATATTTTTAGAGAAGACTTTAACTTTTACCAAAGTATTTTTATGATAAGATACTTGTACTTTTACTCAAGTATCACTTTGAGGTACTTTATACAACAATGGAAAGTCTAAATGAGTCATTTGAAGACAAATGTGAGTCGGTAACAATAAAATAAATAATTAACCCTGTGGATTTTGACTATGTGATGTCCAAATGTGTTTAGGAATGGGCTGGAAGATAACCATGCTGGTGCTAAGCTCTTTGGCTTTGGTCCTAGGAACTGCAATTTTAATCCTTAGTGTCTACTCTAACAGGTGAGGACTGTAACGCTCACACACATGCACATACCCACTGTATTTTTAGGGAATTTGCATTGACATTCAAACTTTTCCATGCCTCAACCCTGACCCCTGAAAGAATGCCATTCCTCATCATGTGAATGTCCCATAGGTAGCAACTGGTCTCCACAGGTTGTGGTCCCATTAGGGAATACCTGCCCGTACAAGCACACACAACACACACACAGCACATGTTTGTCCTTTAGTCTATTACACAATGCACTCACAAGCCTTATGTTACAACTTGTATTCATCGCAGCTCCTCCTAACCCTGTCTATAACCTCATCCTAAATCCTGGCCTTAAAACCAAGCCTTAATTCTAAAAGTTTTTTTATGACCTGTGAGCTGCATGGTTTGAAGAATAAAAGAAGCACAAATTATAAAAAGCACAAAAAACAGCTAAATGTTAATATGCAGTTGCATGTTTTGTTCGTTGTTGATTTCTTTTATTATCCTTTTTTTCTTTTTCTTTTTTACCAGAAGGAAGAAAGTTCTTTGTGTTTTGAAGTCGTACACTCCACGCCCAGAGATGAGTGTTCCTGGATCCCCCGCGCCTGGTGAACGAGTCCCGCTGACCCAGCATGCCATGCAATTTCCTCACTCCTCTCCGAGCTTATATCGAGGAGAGATCCTGATCGAGTGGAAGGACGGCACCGTTACTCCCCTGTACGAGGCCTGAGGCCATGAAACCGCCAGCACTGACTTGGACAGGATTGGTTTTGTGTGTGTCTGTGTGTGCGCACACTGGCATTTTGTGTAAGGCCATGTCTGTTATCCTGGGTGTGTGTGTGTGTGTGTGTGTGTAGGGGGGGTAATAATAATAAGACTAACAGCACTCAATGCAGGATTAGGGTTTCTGTTATTGTTGGCAAAAGTTTAACTCTGTGCTTTAGGCCGTTTCATAAAGATGAAAGTTTGTGGATCAGATGTGCCTTAAAGGTTTTAGATGCCAAAAGGGAAAAAAAAATTGAAATAAAAAAGAAGCATGGTGTAGTCGTCAGAATAAAAACAACACTTTGAAGGGGACTGGGTTGGGATGTTTACATGTTTAACAGAAACATTTTAAACTTAGTCTAAATGTACCAGATAACTTGAATTCAATTAACTCCAGTGTGTTGGCTTTAATAGTCACTTGTATATGATTGTTAAATTGTTTAACAGGTCTTGCCCACGTGAAAGGAATATACTGTACATCCACAGAGTTATTTCAACTGGATTCCACTTAATGACCAATCAATCCTTTTTTTGTTCTATTTTATATATTTTAGCCATTTTTAAGAATTGTTAACCCTTAAATAAGTAACACAAAACACAGTCACATCTGGAATAGTTTAAATAATACATGTTTGTTGCTTAAATGAGTAATTGTATTGATGACTAGAAGGTCACTAACTTCAATTAATCAGTTTTCTTCAATGATTGGTTACATCTGTTCTTCTAGTTTTGTTTTTGTCTCCAACCAACATACAAATATGACATTTTACAATCTCCTTTCACTCAGTTCAAGAATGGTTTTCAATAAACCTTACAATTTTTGCAACATTTAGCCTCTCTTGATGTTTCTCTTTTTAATATATACAGTTGAGCTGTATCTCCCTACTCTGTCTCTGCACACAAAAAAGCATTAAAATATTGTTTTCTGGTTGACTGTTTGCTTTTGTCTTGATTGTTTGTAGAGGTCAGCAACAACATTGTCATTGGGCATTTTACTTGCTATGTTTCCTTGCTGAGTCAGATCTAATGCTGGGTACCAACCAAGACCTGAGCCTGTGGGTACACGATTGTTGGTCAGCAATATGTAACTATTCAATTTCACTTAACTTGTAAATATACATTAGATAGTATGATATTCTGATTGTAAAACCTACACATGTACTCATGGCACAGTTTTAAATGGCAGCTGAAGATAAAGGCATGTCGCAAATATTGGAAATTAATGCACAAATACCATTAACCCATTGCACTTCATTGCTTTTCATGCATCAGGGTTGATTTTCAATTCTGTTTGTTTTATTTATTATTTATTAACCTTTATTTACCCAGGACAAAACCCACTGAGATTACAGATCTCTTGTGCGAGGGAGGCCTGGGCCTGAAGGCAGCCTGTGTTTACGCAAGCACAAGTACATACAAACTCTGCACAGAAAAATCCCAGGTCCAAACTGGGGTTGAATTTTTTTTATCTCAATATCTCAATGATCTTCTGCACTTTCACTCCAGCAAACCAACTAGCGTTAAAAGTCTCCAAAACATGGCACCTTATGTCTATCCTAAGGCTTGAAATGTTTACAACTTTTAAACTGCACAGCATTTTATTAATTTTTAATAAGGTAGGTTTTATAATTCCTTATTTGGCACTTATTATTATGATGGTTTTGCCTAGCTGTATGTTTGTGTTTCATCTGCTCAGCCCTTTGATCAACCTATGCAAAGGCTTTGGATGTAAAGTTTGAGTTGACATGAGGAATAAATTGAAGTGGGGCGGGGTACACTGTTGCTTGTGGTACAGCCTGTGAAAACATGTTTTTTTTTTCTGGCATTTCAGTAAAAAAAGACCTAAACTCTCTGTGGGGTAGAATGGAAAGTTTTTGCTATTTTGAAACCTTGACATGTTGGTACTCGTGTGCCTTAAAACTAGCATCTGACCACAAATGGCATCTGCTCTACTTCAGAAACACATCAATAACATGCTGGGAATTAATTTTTTTTATTTTTTTATTTTTTTATTTTTATTTTTTTGTATAAATTAAAATGAATGAAATGATTTAGTTTAATACAGTATATATGTATGTTTAACTATCACTAATGGCAACCAAAACATTATTTTTACTCCCAAAGAATTAATCTTTGTAGCTTACCTTCAGGTAATATTCAACAGAGATAACGTCACAGTTATTAATAGAGTAGATGGCAGAAGGAGGAATCAAAACATTGCAGAAGGCTTTTACTTCAGTGATTGGTCCAATTTTCTCCACTAGACTTTTGAATGATGTTTTCATCTTAGTTTTGGTGGTTTTGTAAACACAGTACTCAATTTTCTGCTGCAAACAGAACTTAGGTCTCATCGATTTAGATGAGGAGTTGAAGACATTGGCAAAAACAGACACTATGTTACCTAAAGAAAAAATAATGACAA
>NW_013952451.1:1057014-1059299 GCF_001266775.1 Austrofundulus limnaeus
GCCCCCTGGGGCCAGCAGCGACAAACTCATGGGCCCCACCGGCACCCGCCATACCAAAGCAGATCCAGGAAAGGGAGCAGGACCATCAAGGTTAAATTTTTTTCTCATCAGAGAAGACAACTTTCTTCCACCTTTCAATGTCCCATGTTTGGTGCACCCTTGCAAAGTCCAAACGGGCAATTTTGTGGCATTGAAGAAGACGTGGCCTTTGAAGACGTTTTTTGTTTCTGAAGCCCTTCTCTCACAGATGCCGTCTGATGGTTATTGGGCTGCAGTCAGCACCAGTATTGGCCTTAATTTGGATAGAGGATCGTCCCGTGTCTTGACGGACAGCCAATCGGATCCTGCGGCTCAGAGCTGGTGAAATTTTTGTGGGTCTACCACTTGATTTTTTTTGTTCTATAACCCTCAGGATCATTTAAAAAATGCAAAATGACTGTCTTTCTGCGTCCAACTTCAGCAGCGATGGCACGTTGTGAGAGGCCTTGCTTATGCAGCTCAACAACCCTGCCACGTTCAAAGTCAGTGAGCTTTTTTACTTTTGCCATCAGGAGGTCTTGACAGTGTAAAGACTTGACAGAAAATGACATGGAATCCAGATTTTTGCACAGCTTTTGGCTTTTAAAGACTATGGTCTTAAACTTTTGATCAGCTGAAAAAATCATGTTTGAGTGTAAATGCAGTTTTCAGACAATTCCCTGCTCAAAAGTTCTTGTCTCTTGCACTGATTTCTTGTTTTAACATTGTGAAGCTCTCCTTAGAACCTTCTTAAGACCCAACAGTGCAAAATGCAAATTCTTGCACTTTTTTGACTGGTCTTAAGATTTGTTTTTATGTAGTATTTCAATTAATGTGAGGACATATGAGTTTGTTTAGGTCAACTTACCAGGAGGGCAAGTTTTTCTGTTAACAGAGATAGCCATGTGGACTTTTCCTTTTAAGAGATTCTATTTTACTGTTCCAGACTGAGGACACTATAAAACACCATAAAAACAAATGTTTTCAATCCTTTCCTCACAAGCCATATGCCATTTGAAATCTTCATTGATTAAGAAGTCACTCACCAAATTTTGACTGATGTTTAGAATGGATCTTGAAACAAAATTGATTTCTTTTTGCACAGATCATGACTTCCACCATCCCCTTTCAATCTTTATTTCAAGAATGTAGACAAAACTTCCACTTTTTTCCTTAAAATTTGACAGCATACTCCTTTAAAACAAGAATGGTTCACATATTAATTGTTTTGTAAAATGTGATACTCCTCAAACAGAAAATGCTAGAGATTTAACTCCCTCCTGTGGAAGTGAAAAACTGAACCTTAAATGATTGATTACTTTGGTGAAGAGTTTGTCTACAAAAGAAGCAATAATAGTAAAAAAAAAAAAAGAAGACAAAAAAGAAACAAGTATCACATATGTGATGAAAACAGCTTAAAATAAGATTAAATTAAGATTTAAAATACTTTTTAGTCATTTTTTGATCTTTTTTTGTCCAGTTTCTTCAGATATAAAAATCACTGGCTAAAAATAGTTCTTAAGATTATTTACAAATTTTAACTGAATTCATGTGTCATTTGGTAGTTTAGATTGCATTCTCTGTCTAGAAAACCTGATGCTGTTTGAGATACTGTTTTTATGTTAAGTATTACACATAAATTATAATGTTCTGCCTAACTACGGAACAATGAAAATACATCTGCAACCTCAAAAACTTATTTTGACAGTTTCTTCAGATTTAAAAAAAAATTTCTGGCTTACCTTTGGAATTTTTTGCCACCAAGTATTGTTGGTCTTCAAAATATCCCCTGTATCCATCAAAGGATATTTCACCCACATCACAGTGAACATAAGCTTCCCCTGTAGCCTTCAAGGGAATACTCCTAACTTTGGTGTCTTTTGTTAGATTGAAGGGCACCGTGCCCACGATTGTATCTCCCTCAGAAAAGAAACCTTCATTGTCAAATGTGTCACTTTCTTTATTGGAGACATTTTAAACTTGGTGTTCAACCTCCAGTCTGGCTGTTCTACACCCTGGTCTTTATGTTTTATCACTGCAACCAGCTCCTCCCCAAAGTGAACCACATAAAACACCAACATTTCTATTTCAGAAGTTGAAACACATGATGGTCAGTGTAAGCAAACCATCCATCACACAAAAGACTGGAAAGGGAAGTGGTATTTAGTCTTTTACTAAGTAGTCACTGTAACAGTTGAATGCACACTAAAGATTTTTATTCTTATTGCAACGCACAAAATCGGACATTACTGATGCATGTATATATA
>NW_013952451.1:1060344-1063595 GCF_001266775.1 Austrofundulus limnaeus
AAAAAAAAAAAAAAAAAATGAATGGAAGTCAATCAACAGTCCCCACGGGTATATAAAAACGAACCTGTGTGTGCCCTTCTTTGTTGATCTTGCAGTGTTTTTGCTCGGCATGCTCTGTCTCCAATGATTGGTGCAGCCTACCTGGTCTCTTTATTTGTGAAACATTTTGGAATGTATTTGAGCATGAAAGCAGAGAATTTAAATGTAGGAACAATTTATCATTTTTATTACCCTTTATTTAAGCATGCGAATCCCATTCAGATCACAGATTTATTTTTCAAGGAAGGCCTTAAGGCATCCCAACATTCATACATGTATGTAAAATGAGTTTTTGAAGAGCATAAGTCTGTTAGTGGAAGAAATGATGCTAGTTACAGTAAATAGGATAGCACCACTTGTCAGCATGAGGGAATGAATGGAGGTGTCCTTACCAGATGCCCAAACCACCTCAACTGGCTCCTCTTTACCAGCTGAGGACCATGGCCTCAGATTTGGCACCATTGATGATGTGCCACAAAAACATTCCAGCAGATGGAGTCGGTGTATGGGAAAGTTTTTTTATTTATTTAGTCATTGTTTTTCCCAAAAGGTCAATAAGGTTAGTCCTAATCACCCTGTTCATCATTACAACACATTAATAATGTAACTATGTTTCATATTTTTTATGGGGCACTAAGAGTAAAATAAAATGTTTAAAAATGTCACTAACACATTTACATGATTTTGCTCACTTCTGTGAGTTAAAAAAATCCACTAACATTTTATTCTTATCTAGCTCACTGTTCTTATATTTTGCTACTTAGTTAAATAATATGTGTTAATATCAAGCCCTAAATCAAAATGTAAAAGGTCAATTTTAAATGTTGAAGCCGATAAATGTTGAAGTTTATATTTAAGTATTTTAGAATGGAACACAGCTTTTGCCGTTGGTGCTGGGCTTATGTTATGACAACCCATTCTCACCCGCAAGTCGTCACATATTGACACTTGGTCAGGTTCCCGCTTCATCTGGTTTTGACGTGTCAGGTACCCCCCTCACATCAGTTATTGACAAGATGGGGAGGAATCCATAGTCATAATTTCATAAAGTGTAGAAAATGCACAAAACCTAACTGTCCAAAATCCTAAAATTACATTTATTCACTCTAGACATCCTGTCCCTAGTACCTAAAATTTACCATCAACGCTGATCCCTAAAATTAACAATTTTTAAAAAGTGTAGGAAATTCACACCAACTATGTGTCCCAACCCCTAAAATTACCTAATATTCGCCCCAGACATCCTATCCCTGACCACCGCTACCTAAAATTAACCATGAACCCTGATCCCTAATATTGACTACGGACCCCAACTCAAAGACCCCTATATTTTGCGTCCTGACGTGTCAAAACCGGATGCCGAGGGAACCCGGAAATGCCTGGTGACTTAATACCTGACGTGAAGCGGTTACCCGACGCATCAAAATAAGATGTTCAGGGAACCTGACCAAGCGTCAATATGTGATGAGTTGGGAGTGAGAATGTGTTAGTTATGACATCATCATTCTGAGACAATAGCAACGGCTAATGCTCTAATGGAGCTAACACTTCCCTACAAGACATCAAACTTGTAGATGCGGCAGGTCTCACCTCCGCTTCAAACTGCAGGGCCGTGGGAAACATATTGTTTTCAATGAACATATTTTAAAGATGTCTAACATTTTTAGATTTTAAAGTATCATCTTCTGCAGCATTTCAAAGCGTTAGCAGTGGTTAGAGTTAGCTATCCCGGATGATATCATCATCATGGGACAAACGTCTATGCTAGCCACTTATCTATAACAAAGACATGTGACTGCTCTGTTCAATTCTGGAAGAGTTTAAACTTACGACTTAATGTTTACTGAACAGATGACAAGCTGTCCTCCACCCTTAAAACAATTACAGTATAGCTACATATCAGGAATTTTGTTTGTTTGTTTGTTTGTTTGTTTGTTTGTTTGTTTGTTTGTTTGTTTGTTTGTTTGTTTGTTTGTTTGTTTGTTTTGTTCTGCTCTCGGAGGAGTAAGACCATTTTTCCTTCTCTCCTGCCCTTCCTTATCTTCCTTCCTTGCTTTGCTGCTTGGAGCCTTCTCTACGTTTTCATCTGAAACCAGAAATTATGGAAAAATTTATTTTTATGGATTTGGTTAGCTGGTCTTTTCATAAATTTTTGGAACAAAGTTTTTTCTTCCATGGGAGGACATGTTAAAGGTGGGACCTCTGTTCTTCTCTGTTCTGGATATATGTCTGGATTCCAATCACTGGATTCTGCAGATTGGCCTGGTGGTCTCCTGGTGTTCTACAAAACAATGTCGGCGGCTATTCATCTCCCGACTGACTGACCAGTTTGATGGGTCACCGTATTATCAGCACTCGGACATTTGCCTTGAGCGAGCTGGACTCGGTCTGCAAGCGGTTCTGCTGAGGGTCGCGGGCCGGCTCTGGTCCCTGGACTTTGCTGGCCAGATGGAATTGATCTTGGAGAAGCTGATCGATCGGCTCGACAGAATTGTCCACACTATTTGATTGGATTTGCCACCTTGAGATGTACTAGCAGAACATTAAAGCAGATGGAAAATTGTTGTCGTCTGCCTGACTCTTTCTGTTCCCAAAACAACTGATAACAGAATCGTCTCTCCCCTACATGGCCTTGAGCTGTTGGCTAAATTCTTCCTGGATGACTGATCTGGTTCCTGGAGCAAGCTGAGGGCCGCACAGAATGAACAGTTAACATCAACATTCTGAACTATGGCTGTGCTGGTTTTGAGGACTGGATTCCTCAGGCTCATTCTTCAAATATTCACACATGCATAAAACACTCATGGCTTCAGATGCACGTCACATCTTTACAAACTCACCTACTCCTCTGGCTAATAAATGTGCTCTATGCAGAGGTTTTTTTTTTATAAACACCATAGTGACATTGTTAAACACATTGTTGATATAATATGATGTTTTGTTTTTTTCCTCATCTTCCCTTATTTGGTTTTTAGTTTTTCTGTTGTTAAAGGTAGCGCAACTGTGTTTGCTGCATGACCGGTTTCACCTGTTCCCCCATGTTTGTCTTGTATGTCTTCTTGAATGGGGTTTCTTAACTGCCCCCTCCCCCCTTCCCTGACTGTACAGCACCTTGTGAATTTATTTCTGAGAAAGGCGCTATTAATAAAACTTTACTTACTTACTTACTTACTTACTTACTTACTTACTTACTTACTTACTTACTTACTTAC
>NW_013952451.1:1064320-1065407 GCF_001266775.1 Austrofundulus limnaeus
GATGGATGGATGGATGGATGGATGGATGGATGGATGGATGGATGGATGGATGGATGGATGGATGGATGGATGGATGGATGGATGGATGGATGTGAATGAAATTTTGTAACTGACTGGCTAAATGTTAGATCTAGTATTGTGATTTTACAAACAGATAATGAGAATTGGTGTGCCTAATAGATGTGTTCTCTCAGTCTGCATAAACAAAAGCTGGTTACGTTCTACATCTGACATAAAAGGTTTCACCTTCTGGGGTGTAAACAAGAAGAGACATGTTAAAAGGTTGAATCATCATTGTTATTGTGGCAGAGGTTTTATTTGTTAGTCCTTATGTGCAGTCTCTGTCTTAGAGCAGCCTGGGACAGTCTGGGCTCTGTTTTCGTATTCAGATAAGACAAAGGTGATTTTACTCTGAATCCTGCTGAGTGCTGTGCTGGATCTGATAGGAGTGAGAGATGAGAATAAAGTTTATTTTAGAAGAGATTCAACTGGTTTTCTGCTATACAGTATTATTCAGACTTCCATTCATTGATCACAAATTCCCTTGATTTGAAATTGGTTTCAATTTGAAATTGATTTTAGATACACAATTCTCTCACTAATAAGAAGCCGGTTATTATTTATAATCCATTTTTTAGTGGCAACACAGTGATGGAGCACAAATGTGCAAATGAGATTACTCATGTGTATTGTGTTCAACCTTTGATTTTACCTTTACGCTATGATGACAGAGGCTCATAGAATTTTTCTTAATGTTCATGTCTGTTTTTTGTGTACTTATTTTGATGTCCTGATGCATCTCAGTAATCCAGGTAAAAAATCAAAAAGAAAAAAATTGTGTGGGTCTTCTGGATGGCTTCTTCTCTAATGAAACGTTTCGTCTCTCCTCCAAGAGACTTCTTCAGTCTGAGAGTTTCAGGCAAAATTCAGGCTTTTAAACCCAGCCTCCGTGTGACTGATACTCACATCACACGGCTATCGTTGACACCTAATTAACACTTATTGTTAACAGGGGGTGGAGTGATACTGGCAATGGCCGCGCTGTAGGAGGGGGACAGCTGAAACACATTACGGCAAAGGCTGGTTC
>NW_013952451.1:1067121-1068285 GCF_001266775.1 Austrofundulus limnaeus
CTGTCTGCTCTGTGGTACAGAGTCCTGATCACTCCTAACTTGTGTTCCAGTGGGTGGTGGGAGTCAAAACGCAAATATTGGTCTGTGTTGGTGGGCTTACTTATTTTGATGTTATCCCAACATTACTGCATGATTTCCTTATTAGGTGAGGGCTGTTGGCACAAAGTATCTTACTGGCTAGTGCCAGCAAGTTCTTCTGGATTATTGAAGGATTAACATTTGCCAAAACCTGAGTGTTTAGAAACTGTGACATCACACATGTTGCTTCAAGTGTTTTCTTGTATTAAAAAAGGTAATTTAGTGTCTAGGTTTGTCCTCATGGATGTATAAACATTTTACTGCTCTACAAAACAGAACTTCACAAGGAAGTTACTCACTTTTTTCATGTATTTATTCTTTACCTCTTTTCTTCTTTTTTTGATTGGATTCTTCAAACATCATATGTTGGGTTTTGGAGCTGACTGATGTTTCTTTTACACCCAGCATCTTGTGTTTTTGCTGTGTAAGCGTGTTATGCAACACTAAAATCTGTCCAGGTGCAAATGCTTTAATAAAATTTTGGCATAAGTAATCTGGCCCAGGGGATATAACAGAGGTTTTACAGGTAACTCCAGTCCTGTACAAAGAAATGAACCTGGTAGGTGAGACGTTCTATTGAAGGTATTAAGTTGCTTTACGGAAAACAAGATTGAGATGTCGGCTTCTTTTGTTTCTACATTGAACATGTATAGTGTGTAGACATGCCCCTAGTGTGACAATATGTAATAGTAGAGGCTTACAGGCCTCGCCTCTGCAAATAATGAAACCCTTCATATCCTATTTTGGTTGTAAAAAGCAAAGGACCTGCTGAAACAAGCAGCTCTTTCACTTGTGTGTGTTTAAAGCAAGTAACAACTTGTTGACCTGTATTTTTCTCCATTTAACAAAAGGCATCAAGTGATGAAGACATGTACCTGTTATAACCATCTCCCACATTTGTTCCATATCTTATATTTCTTATCCACTATGATAGTGGACAAGAAATATAAGATGTGATAGTAAAACTGAAGTCTGAACAGATTTCTATGAAAGGAAGGCATACTGTAGCTATAAGTTGTTTTAGACAGACATTATCTGCAAAATTTTGCACATGTACAATAACAGTGTTGGTTTATATATATATAT
>NW_013952451.1:1068295-1075787 GCF_001266775.1 Austrofundulus limnaeus
TGTGTGTGTGTGTGTGTGTGTGTGTGGACAAATTTTTTTCTGCATTGTGGGAACCATTTTCCCGAAAAAGGGGTGGGGGTGGGGTGGCTCAGAATGTTTTTAGCATGCTCCAAATTTAAATTTCTTTGTGCAATACAGCTGATGTTCTAAGGATATAAACAATGAGAAGCACCCCCCCACACACACCCCACCCCAACCTGCTCTGAACTAATGCATAATTTGTGATCTGACAATTTAATCTCTATGGAACCTCACTCAGCGGAATATTTTCAGGGAGCAGCGTTTTGATGGAAAGCACATGTTTGCATCAACAAGGTTGATAAATTATGATTGCAGGAGCTCTTTAAAGGCTCACACTGGTGGTTTTAAAGTTTTTTTTATTACAAAACAGTCTGCCTGAGTTCTGTATTACTGACAAACTCACAAACATGTATAAACTGCTATAGTAATGATTCTTTCACTTACTTTTTAAATGCTACAATTCCTATTAGTTCAATTGCAGTTACCCTTTAGAACAAAATGGAATATGAATTTGTGTTGACTTGCTTATATTCCCATAAAGGATTAGTAAGTAAAGGGCAGGGAGAACATTTAATTGGGTTGGAAACATCCATGAACTGTAAATAAAGTTTTGAACTCCACCCTCCCCTGAAGAAAATATCAGGATTTGAGAAGTGCCATCAACTAATTGCTAACCTTTTATGTTGTTTATCATCATGGGCACCCTCCACCACCCAGTTAGGCTAATCATACGCGACTTGTTCTCACCAAGCATTTCTAGTATGAATCTGAATGATAAAAAAATGTAAAGTAATAATTTGTTCACAATAGTTTATAAGAAAATTATTTTAGGATATTATCAAATAAGTTCTGAATACACTCCATTTGGAGAAATAGTGTTTAAAACTGACCAAACTGAGGAACAAAAGGATATACAGTATTCTGAGTGGGCTCAAGTTCAAACAGTTCTTGTAATATATAATTAGACAGAAAGAGGTCTCTTGTGTATGTTGATATAATGATTGTTTTTCACAACATATTTATTAGCAGAAACAGTACATTTTTTACATAAAGACTGGAAGATTTCCCCAAAGTGACATTTTGAAAGCATCTGATTGGATAAAATCCATTTAAATCCTGGGAGGTAAACACTTACAAATGCAACTTTAAAAGAAACCTTTCTCAAGAGAATAAACTAAAAAAACACTATAAAAATAAGATATTACAAAATATAAAATACTGTAAAAAATGAAGTTTTAAAACACAAAGGTTTACGTGTTTGTATGTATATAAAATGAATGCAATTCTGTCTATCAGGATTAGTGTTTCTAGACATCTTGTACAAAACATTTCATCTACAATGCAGTAGTTATACCACAATGTAAAGAAAATGGGCTAAAGTCACAAACATATAACTTCCAAAAACAGTGTTCCATTTGTTGTGAAGATGGTCTAACCAAAGGTAGCTGCGGCAGAAATTGAAAGTGAATGTAAACTATTTACATGTGCATATTTTAGGCAACAAGCTGCTTTCACTCAAGGCATTTCTTTAGACTTGGCATTGGAGTTGGTATCGGTAAGTGGGACATTCTCCCTCTCGCGATTCGCGGTTCTATCACGTACTTCTCCCTCCACGTGAAAACCAACCATCATCTGGTAGATCATTGTGCCGATGATGGCACCAAGGAAAGGGGCAAAAATGGGCACCAGGAACCAGCCATTTCCAACCCTGAAAGGAAACCGAGACATTTTTTAGTTGATGAATGTAAAACAGCTACAAAGAAATTACTCATCATTCTCTGATAAGGTCATTAAAAACGCATTAAGGCTGTGCACTTACGTGAAAACCTCACTTCCCCAGCCAGCTAAAGCGGTGAAAAGACGTGGTCCCAAGTCTCTGGCAGGATTGACAGCATAACCAGAATTAAAGCCCATGGACAGTCCAATGACCAGAACCACAAAACCCACAGTGAACGCCTCCAGCCCTTGTGGGATGGGGTTGTTGTATGGATCCACGATGGCCAGAACGCAAACTATCAATGCTGCTGTGCCAATAAGCTGTGTGGGAGAGATTCATATCAGGGGAAATTGTCACTCCTTTATAACTGTAAGGTTTTGTATATTCTGTCTATATTGATAAAAAAAAGTACCTGATCAAAAAAGCCATTGACAATGGTCAGATGACTTGCAGGATATGTGGCAAAAATGCCAGCTGTTGCATCAGGTCCTGTCACATTAAAACTTCCGGGGAAGTCCCATAAGGCATCTACAAACAGCAATGAGATATGATAGTTTGATAGTGTAGAATATGTTGTGTATCATTATCTACAGTCTGCTCTTACCGTAGTACATGCCAAAAATTACAGCAGCGCCAAAAAATGCACCGATTGTCTGAAAGAGGAAGTACATGGGGAACTTTCTCCAGCGTTCTCTTCCAAGCAGACAAAGTGAAAATGTCACCGCAGGGTTCAGATGACCACCTGTACCGCAATGACAGAATAACAGTAAAAAATAAAAACAATAATAAAAAAAAGAAACATGAGAACAATATTTAATGTAAACTTTAGCCCACTCATTTCTCTGACATTTGGCTGAGGAAACACAACACTCAGATTAGTGGAAACTTGTTAGCGCTGTCCTTGGCAGAGGATTCTGTTTCCCTACCTGATACCTGGCCACAGACCAGAATGCCTAAGGTGGCAGCGAAGCCGAAGGCAAAGTTAACGGTGAGGAACATGCCATGTGAACCGCCACTCAGCACCTGCTGGGCCACAGCGCCACAGCCAAACATCTGAAAGGAAGATGAGGAGGTTTATTAAGGTTCAGAACAGCATTTCTGTTCATATTTTGCTGATTTTAAACATGGAACATTGAAATACTGTAGATATTTTTTCGTTATCAAGGTCAGGCGACTGAATGATGACTAAAAACATGGAACCATGATGATTATCAGTGAAACCAATCCAACAAGAAGCCATTGAAACAGCTCTGCTCTGACATAAATGAGATTTCTGTGTTCATTTAAACACAGTTTTCTTTTTATAAGAATGGGACACCATGTTGTGGATTCAAGGGCAAATTGTTTTTGAAATTTAGCTGTGGGAGGCTGAACTACTTTGAAGAAAAGACAAATAAAGTTTATTAACTATAGAAACAATTCCTCTGGACAAGTGGCAGACTAGGCGTTTTGCATACTTAGTGTTTATGTGTGTACTCTTTTTATGTCTTTGGTTCAAGAAGGTATGTGTGGTCCGTGTCCAGGCTGTTGCTTTCTAGACCTCAAGATGAGAAACTTATTCAGGGAAACAAAAGCACTCAGATGTTGAGGTTAGCTAGAGGGAACCACACTGAGAGGGCCTGGCGCCTAAAGGCCATTTATGACCACTGGACTCTAAATCCTTTTCTATTCATGTCTTGCCAATACAGAGGAAATGGAGCACAAATCTGCAAGATATAAAAAGTGGCCTTACCATTCTTTTTGGTATTATGCTATGATAAAAATGTGTCAGCAGCAACTGCTTCTGCACAAGTGACCACTGTGGTCGCAGGCTTTAAGTTTACTGCTTGTCCGCATTATGTGCATTCCATTTTTATGAAGAAGATTTCTCTTGGAAGCCTTGAGGAAATTTGCCACAAACATTCAGTCAGGCTTAGCGACATGCTGAGGAGGTTCTGGCTGTCAAAGGTCAAAGTTACTGTAATTGTCTGTTTGTCCTGTTTTTATAAATGCGATATAAACTAATGGACCTTTATAGAGGAAGAGACATAAATGAAAGGTATTCAAGTTGGTGGTCAGAGTTTCACACAACAAACACGAGACCAGATCAGATTTATTTGGAAGGCAGAGTAACTACGGAAGAAGTTTTAACGTCATCAGCCGAGTTGCCACACTAGAACTTCCCGTTTTGAAAATGAGAGAGATAATTATGTTGTTGCCATCCTGAAGGTGAGAACTTCACCCCTGCAGCTATCATGAAACTGGACATGTTCATGCAGACCTAACCGCTCTGAGTCGGGAGCCTCGAAAAGAAGTTCCCACAAGTTCACTCAAAACACTTGACAATTGTCTTGGAGCTGAAAGTGAAAAGAAAAATGCTGGCCTGGAACTAGTCTTTGCATTAGTATCTATATCCCCTCACACAGCTTTGCTTCTAATGACAGGGAGAATCCCTTACCAGCAGAAACTGTCATCAGCTTTAAAGGGTTTTTGGTGATTTTTTAATTTTTTTGTTAAACTTGTACTCAGTGCTTACACACACCCATGCCTTATAAAAAAAAACATTAGTTAATTGGATTTGCCTGCACGAACAGAACTCTGTTATTTGTCTCCTAACAATCGAAGCAAATGATTCAGAAGCCACTCTCAGTTATGTAGACGTCAATGCATGCACACACCCAGAACACCCCCCCCACAAACATTACAACCTGTCTGTTCACATATAAATTTACTGATAAATCAGTTGTTTTAATCTTTTTTTATTTAATAAAATAGAGTTTTGAAAAATGGAGAAATACCAGCTTCTATTTAAAGACTTTAAGTGGAACTTTTTATGGAGGAAGTAAAAATAAGTTTGCTCTGTCAGTAATGTAGTACCTGCATATTTCCTGTGTCATGACAAATGTCACTTGTACTGTGACCATGTCTCACCTCTCCCATGTACTTAACAATGTTTCTTAATCCTTTGATGTATTTGTAGCAGGAAGTTTCATATGCTTTGTCACCACCTGTGATGACAAACTTTTATGATTGCCTTAATTAAAAAAAATATTTTGTGACAACCGGTTATGAATGTTTCTTCCTGCTAAGTCAAAACTTGAAATTTTAGTTTGTTTTTTTTCAACCAGACTTACTGTTGTCTAAGACTTTAATTAATATTATAATTTAAATCAAACATATTGTTTTACTGTTAGATTTTAAAATATTAACCTTATTTTTATCCTTGAAGACACAATGCCTTAGTAAAGGGAAAGGATCCTCAAGTTGTGCTAGAGTGGTGGTGTTTTAAAGAGTAAACATGCATGTTCCTGTGTACACAAACTTGCCATGTGAGGAAAATGCAAACTAAGCATTTAGTGGTGAGATCCTGGATCCCAACGGATCTTTGCAAACATTAACACAAGTAAAATAAAGCTTTGTTGCTGTCACATGCAGCCCTGAAACAACCTGCAGTGTTTCTGTTTGCTCTCAGATAAGTTGAACACCAGTTTAAACACAGAGACTTGGTTAATTGTAAAGTGGCTTTGCTCTCTTTGAAGTGCAGAAAGCTTTTAAAATGGTCTTTACAAGGAAAACCAGCTGGCAGAGGTTACAGGTCATGTCTTATCTGTCAAAGTTATCTAAAATAGCAACGTTTTGGTTACACGGTTCATGAGTTGCATGTACAAGTGATTTCTGAGTGTTTAAAAAAAGTCCTGAAAACTTCAATTTGTTTGATTTTAAAACATATTTCCTGTAAAAAAAAGTATGTTTTTAAGTTTATCATTTGCATCTATCAAGATGATATTAGCCCAACTATTATGACAGCTCTGTTCAATTACAAAAGTGCCTGCATCATATTCACACAGACTTACCACAAGGATGAGAGTGCCAAGGCATTCTGCCAGGGCCTGGCGGAGCAGCAGGTTACGGAGCTGAAAGAACTGGGACAATTTCTCCAGATAGATCTTCTGTCGACCCATGTTGTTCTAACTCAATGAGACTGTGAGCGGTCACACGCAGCAGGTTGCCTGTGAGGCTTTGAAACTGGTGGGAGGCAGGACTCTCCTTAAATAGCAGATTGAGCCTGATGCCACTGCCGACTCTGACCCACCCACTGCTCCACCCCTACATGTCATGTGTGACTCATAGGCTGTGGTATATATTTTTGTAAGCTGCTGGTCCTTTCTCCCTCATACAAACACGTATACTTTTTCCCTCTATATTCTTCCTTTTTTTCTGAAAGGAGACAAAAATAAAGGTATTATTTTCCTACATGCAAAGGATGAAACCTGACAAACGTGTTCAAATGTAAAAACTTGTAAAAGTTTAGCGGAATCTTGTTCTTCTTTAATTTACATTACTTCCCTAAAAAATATGAGAAGTACAGTATTGACCTTGGGAAAAGATGCATATTTTGATGAATGACAACATCTTTGCTTCTCTGTGCAAAACTCAATTTGTGGGACTTGAATGTCACATGACCTTCATTAGATGATTTTTGGGGCATCTTCACACATTCATTTACACCCTGTGTGATCTTCTGATTTAACTTAAGCAGCTAATCGTAAGAATTCTTGTTTTTTTTCCTTTGCACGTTCAAAATGTTTAAACACACACATTTCAAATTTGTTGTTTGTAAGCAACAACTTAGTGCCAAAAGCTGTGATTTCTCCAACTATGTCAACTACAGCTTCCATCTGGCTTAATAAAACAAAATTGAGATGAACTTCCTCTAACCTTATAAGCTTCATCAAAGTGGCTTTTTGTCTAGAGCAAGGTCTAATGTCCAAAGTTTTTAGATAGTAGTTTATTTTAAATGTTTTCCATTTTTGACAAAGACCAGAATTTAAATGTTAGCCTACTGCTGGTATTATTACATCATTCCTACACATTCAGACATATATTTCTCTTTTTTTTCTCCCTCTGATCCTCTCTATATTTCCTCCCAGCTGTTATTTTGTTCCCTCTCTGCAATTTCATCACCACACACCTCAAACCTGTTTTGTCTGGTTTTAATAGACATGGCACAAGAACATTGCTCTTTTAAAAAAGAAAAAGAAAAAAAGAAGAAAAAAAAGAAACAAACACGTGGGAATGCTTTACTCTGTGTTTACTGATTTTCTTCCAGCACTTGAAGCACCAAAAATATTAAACAAAAACAAAAAAAAGCCAGTTTCTGTTGAAACCATTGCAAACAATCAACTGCAGATATATGTCAAAATCTAAAATTCCACATGTCCTGAGTCACTGCGGATGAAGTAAAATGTGTGAAGTGTGAGTAGTTAGAAAATTTTCCTTCAGCTACTTGCAGTACGCAGGAGGTCGTTGACTTCGGGAGGAAATTTACCAACTTAGAAAATGACAAAATTATGGAAAAAGGACAAATTTAATCTGAAGATTTGATGAGATTGAGAATATAATGATGTCATTTTTGATATCTGCTGATTTTCTACTAATAAAAATGTCTGATAAAAGGCTTTTTTTCCTGCTCACCCTGCTACCCGCTCTTCAAATTTGTTCTCCACTTTCCTGTTTGGATCTTTTAGTGGCCAGGTTCTAAAACAAAACAAACAAACAAAATCCAGATTATTTAACTTAGGTTGAGGTTATGCACTGCTATGCACCATATATTCTTTATCTCAAGCTATTAGTTCATCAGATGGGTCTGGTTGCACCAAAACTTCCATCAATCAGTAACATTTTTTTACTCTGACTCATACTGCAATCTTCTGTAAAGATAACTAGGATTTAGAAGCAGATCCGTAGTCTAACTGTTAAAGAAAGTGTTGGGGG
>NW_013952451.1:1076479-1078710 GCF_001266775.1 Austrofundulus limnaeus
ACATAGACGCTTCAGATTTTCATTGTTTTTTTTAGCTCTGATGAGGGGCTATCCATCAGGTCCACCCCTCCCCCCCAAAAAAAGGACCCCCACCCAAGCCATTACAATTTTGGGATGCACCTAGTAGCATGACATTTATTAGGAATAAAGACTTCTGAGTTCTGGTGCATTTGTGTGTGCGGGGGTCATTATGTTACCACTATGTGGTGTATAGTATTGGACTGTGCTATGGAGATGATGGGAAACGCTTTATATTTGATTTGATTTATTTGAAAGGAGACAGTGCATTTAAAAAAAACCACCCCGTCATAATTCATAAGTTTAAAATAGCCAAAGCTAGCCACAAGGCTATTTCCATTTGTATTCCCCTACAATGTTTAAAAAGCAACATTCTGCATTAGGCAGTAACAGGTTTGGATTTGTATTCAGGCTGTTTGTAAATATCATTCTGCTTCTCTTGTTTACAATCAACAATACATAAGAAAATTTAAAGGTTAACCCAACCCTAATTGTTAAGGTGTGTAAAGTTATTCCCTTCCAGCAACAGGTTTCCAAGTAGAAACAAGCAAACAAAACGTTTACCGAATATGCCTTTATTTTACCACACCTTGACAGCTGCAGTAACCTTTTCACCTGCCTGAACATTAATCAGCTCCAGATGCAAAATTCAGACCTGCTGACTTCTTTATGGTCTTAGACCGAGACATGTTGTTCTTAGTGGAGTTACTTTGTTTTGATCCAAAGAATGTTTTATTTATTTTTTCTTCCTGATTCTTCTTCTCTTAGCAACATCTCAGACTTTGTGAACATCTCTTCAGCTTAGGTTTGGAGTCTGTTTTCAGGGGCCCTGCTAAAGGGCTGAGAGTGTGAAGTCTGGACCCTGAGGCTCAGACAATGATGTCCATTTAATCAGAGGCTTTCTTCCGTTCCCTGCTTAAAACCAGCTTTTCATAGAAAGTCTTTTCCGGACTTCACCAAAGTATCCGTTTTCTGGAATTATCCCGTTTCTTCTAGACATGTTTAATTGGTATGGGGTAAGAGAACTGTCAGAATCATTGTATGTATGTGTCTAAATTTGTACATGTAAGTCTATAAACGTACATAAATTTGTTACAACTTCGCCACATTACAAGTACGTATCAAATTTACAAGTACAATTCTTTTATCTGTCAAAATAAGACATTATGCATGGAACACCGAAAAGATCGATTGCAACCAGTAACTAAACCAGACCAGTAGGGGGACATGACCACTGCCTCATTTGGGACCAGATGAACTCTTTATAAATACAACAATTTGCTGAAGGGAAAAGCATTTGGAGGCTTTTCAGTTTGACATTCATGTCATGTAGTACAACAATAAAGTAGATAGTGGATTTATGATGAAATATGTTATTTTATTTTTACTTTTAACACTGTCTGATTTAATCTTTTAAAATATTTTATTCAATTTCTTAAACAGAATCCTGCTTTTGTGATAGACTTTTTTGAACATTTTTCTATATTCTTATTTTTCTTTTGTACTTTGTCAAACTGTTTTGTTTGTGTAAAGCACTGATTTGTCTTGTTGCTGTAATGTTTTATATAAAGCTGCCTTGCTTCAGGTCAGCAGCACAATAATTAATATGCAGTGGACTGATGATGAAATGTTCCAAATTATTTAGACCATATTTTTTAAGCAACTTCTCTTTAACTTATGATATTGTTAACACTACTCTACACTACTACTGAAGACTGGAGCCAGGTGGAGAACAAACCTACAGATGGTTGAAGTACAGGTGGAGACGTCTTCATGACCTGCAGAACATCAGGACTGATGCTGGAGCTTTCTGCACAACATCTGGACTGATGCTGGAGCTTTCTGCAGAACATCAGGACTGATGTTGGAGCTTTCTGCAGAACATCTGGACTGATGTTGGAGCATTCTACAGAACATCAGGACTGATGTTGGAGCTTTCTGCAGAACATCTGGACTGATGTTGGAGCATTCTACAGAACATCAGGACTGATGCTGGAGCTTTCTGCAGAACATCTGGACTGATGTTGGAGCTTTCTACATAACATCAGGACTGATGCAGGAGCTTTGTACAGAACATCTGGACTGATGTTGGAGCTTTCTACAGAACATCTGGACTGATGTTGGAGCTTTCTACAGAACATCAGGACTGATGTTGGAGCTTTCTACAGAACATCAGGACTGATGTTGGAGCTTTCTACAGAACATCCGGACTG